>NW_026922212.1:160000-191471 GCF_032062105.1 Saccostrea cuccullata | reverse complement strand
ATTCGACACATATTTTGGGTTTCCCATTGCAAAACATGGATACTGCAATACTATTCATATGGGAGGCGGGGTATAATTTAGAGTATCTCTAGTTTCGTAAGCTTTCTTTTAACAGACATTCTTTATCCAGTGACACTGTGTTACGTAAAAAGAGATATGAAAACAGTCAAGATTGGCATTATGCCTGAAAGACATTGCTGCATCCAGTCTGTAAAATATCGACTGCAGGAAAGAGTTTAATGGTAACGCACTAGTATTTACTTAGGACCAACGTACTAGTATTTACTCAGAACAAACGTACTAGTATACTCAGGACCAACGTACTAGTATTTACTCAGGACAAACGCACTATTACATTGTATTTACTCGGGGCCAACGTACTAGTATATACACAGGACCAACATACTGGTATTTACTCAGGACCAACGTACTTGTATTTACGCAGGACCAACGTACTAGAATTTACGACAGGCACTTGTGGACAGGACCCCCCCCCCCCCCATATAAAACCCTGGTCAAAAAATTTTTGTCATGAATTATGTTTCTAGTACTTATTTACAACGTATTCAATATGAAAAATCCAAAAATAACATAGATTTAACGATTTACTTAAAAAAAGTCATGACCTGGTATTATAACCTATTTTATAATACCTGGGTATGACTTTTTTTTTAGTAAATTGCTAAATCTATGTTATTTTTTGGATTTTTATATGGAATACCTTGTAAATAAGTACTAGAAACATAATTCATTACAAAAAAAAAAGAAAAAATATATTTTGACCAGAGGTGTATATGGGGGGGGGGGGGAGGTTCCTGTCCACAACTACCTGTGCATTCGATATCATTTTTTTTTATGATATCATAGACACCATCTTCGCCAGCCAAGGGTTTCCTATACGCTACTTTCATCAGTCCGTCTAGTTGTACGTCCGTCCATTTGTTGTGCTTTGGGGTACCCATGCACAATTCCTCTTATACCACTGAATGAAATAAATGAGATTTTCACAGAATCTTTGTTATATACTGTGAGCAGTGAGCTCACTAAATGATACCCCCCCCCCCCGCATCCCATATGGTTATAATGGCAAAAGTCCTTGTTTTGCTCTGGGAGACCCCAAATAAGTGTCAGAACAAAAAGTAACAAGAAAACTCAAAGAATTGGGGTCCTCCGCTTTCGGTGTCTTTGTGGGTGAAATGTCATTTTCAATGACAAAATGTTTCAAGTATGAACACCCTATCGTATGTCATTTAAAAATAATCACCGAAATTGTTGGTTTCTTAAGAAAGGTCTTGTCACAAATACATGTATTAGATATGTAAAGTATGAAAGCCCTAGCACTTACCGTTCAAAAGTTATGGCCAAGGTTAAACTCCAAGGTCAAGGTCAGAGGATCAAAGTTCTTGATATCTAATAAAAGGTCTTGTCACAAGGATTATGTAATTGAAGTATGAAAGAAGCCGTAGCCTTAACCCTTCAAGAGTTATCGTCAAGGTTTGTTTTTTAAAAGAAGGTCAAATCCGTTCTTGTTCTTGTTATCCAATGAAAGGTCTTCTCACAAGGATTACATATGTGAAGTATGATAGCCTTAGCCTAGTAGCCTTCACCATTCAAAAGTTATGACCAATGTGAAAGTTTTTAAAAAGTAGGTCAAACTCCAAGGTCAATGTCAAAGGGTAAAAGTGCTTGATATCCAATGAAAGGTCTTGTCACAAGGATTAGATATCTGAAGTATGAGAGCCCTATCCTAACCCTTCAAAAGTTATGGCCAAGGTTAAAGTTTTTTTTAAAAAGAAGGTCAAACTCCAAGGTCAAGGTCAGAGGGTCAAAGCTCTTGTTATCCAATGAAAGGTCTTCTCAGACGGATTACATGTTTGAAGTATAAAATCACAAGCCCTTACCGTTTAAAAGTTACGGCCAAGGTTAAAGTTTTTTCATAACTACGGAAATCTCCAAGATCAAAGTCAAAAGGACAAAGTTGTCGGTATCCAATGAAAGGCCTTGTCACAAAGAATAAATAAATTTAATATGAAAGTCCCAGTGTCTACCATTCAAAAGTTATGGTCAAAGTACAGGTTTAAAATTTTAGTGTAAAAGTGGGTCAAACTCAAAAGTCAAGGTCAAAAGGTCATATTTGGTGGTACCCAAAGAAAGGTCTTGTCACAAGAAATAGTCTTGTGAAATACGGAAGTCATAGCTCCACTAAATAAAAAGTTATGGGCAAGGTTAAAGTTTTTGTCACGGACGGACAGCTAGACTGACTGACAGACGGACAGATGAATGAGATTTAATGTCCCCTCGCTTTCGCGAAAGCGGTGGACAAAAATAGGAGAACACAATGGCATTATGTAAAAAAGAATCTGTGAAAGTTGAGATGGGTACTCAAAAGCGTTACAGACGGATGTATAGACAGACGGTCGGACATCCCGATCAATATACGAGGGCTGTCGATCCATAAAGTTCGTAGACAAGCTTTTCAAGCGGGGTATAAAAAAAAGGGGTCAATTTTAGAATTGATTTCAGCAAATCTCGGGAATGAAGTACACTGAATTACGGAATGAACTTTGTTAGTAATGTACATTGTTTACATATTAATAGATATGACTATAAGGATAAATTTAAGATCAATGGATTTGATATTTTATTAGCAAAAGTGAGTACCCTTTGTAAGGAGATGCATGCCTTTATCTTTTTATACATCCAATTTTTTGTCAGAAACAGATGTTTTACAATAGAATGTTTAAGAAGGTCACTACTCACCCCAAAAATGCGTATTGTTATTACAGGTGTCAGATTTTCTATTTCAAAGTATTGCGCCATTGCACTTCTATCTCAGTCGGGATTTATTATTCCCCCCGCTTGAAAAGTGGAAGGCTATATAGTAATCGGGATGTTCGTCCGTCCGTCTGTTACGCTTTTGGGTACCCGCCTCTTATCCGCAACTTCTCTCATACCACTGAATGAAATATACTGAGACTTTCACAGAATCCTTATTAATACATACTGCCATTGTGCAGCTTCTATGTTACTTTTTGATCCGACACATATTTTTGATTTCCCATGGAAACTGCCATTATATTCATTTGTTTGTGTGTGTGGGGGGGGGGGGGGGGGGCTGTATCATTTAGTGAACTCATTGCTCACAGTACCTCGATCTAGTTATATAATTAGATTTATTACAAGGTCTTAAAGCTTACATATATTCCTAAATTCTACGTGCAAAAAAAGTTAGGTTATGTCATAATTACCTGAGGCTAGGGTGGTGCCCGAAAAACTAATCATTTCATGTGAAAGGAGGGTGAAAAATATAGCATAGCAGTCAATTTACTCAGGTTAGCGCTGTGGCCCACAGGACTCTTGTTTTCCTAATTCTTTTGAAAGTGACTCCAGGACACTTAGTCACATTGATAGTAAGATTGAGATATACATGGACAAAACAAGAAGATGTGCTTGTCAAACACCGATGCCCTCGTATAGCAGCTTATGTCAAAGGTTAGTTTCTCAATGTAAGTCATACACGAAGTTCAAGAGATAGACAAGCAAATTCAAAGAATTGTGTTCCCCCGCTTTCGGTGTCTTGGTGGATAGGGTGGCATTATTTATGGCATATTGTTTTAAATATAAACGCCCTTTCTAAGCCATTAAGAGTACTCATCAAAGTTAACTTTTTTTTTACTTTAGGTCAAACATAAAGGTCAAAGGGTAAAAAATAAATGCATGCGCGCCCGGAAACATCTTTTCACAGGTAATTCGTATGTCAAATATGAAACCCTATCTCTTCTCAATTAGAAGTTGTATTATTAAGGAAAGAGGTCATTTTTGAAATGTAGGTCAAACTTCAAGGTCACAGGGTAAAAATTCATAGTATATTTAAAGAGGCCTTGTCGCAGATAATATACATGTATAATATGAAAGCACTGTATTTTCTCTTTCAAAAGTTATGAAAAATTTAATTAAAGTAATTTTAATTTTTTAAAAGTATGACAAACGTCAAGGTCACTGGTCAAAAACCATAGTATATTTAGATAGGTATTGTCACAGGTAATGTACATGTGAAATATAAAAGCCCTATTTCTTCTCATTCAAAAGTTATGACCAAGGTAAAAGTTTTTGTGACATTCGATTGTATGGTGGCATATTTATGCCATCAACATAACTTTTTGTCAACATATGTTGACCAAAAATTATGTGGATGGCATAAATTTGCCACCATACGATTGAGATTTATAATGCCCCGCTCTTGTGAAAGAGAGGGACAAAAATGCTGTTACCCAGTGAAGGACTTCTGTAAATATGAAAGCCCATGCGTCAACCATTCTAAAGTTACATTCAATAGTCATGTTTTCTGAAATTGGATTAAGCTCCAAGGTCAGAGGGTCAAGGACTTGTAATTAGCTAGAAATACACATGCAAATATAATTAAAAGTCCTACCACCACTGTTTACACGTTATAACTAAGATTAAAGTTTTTCAAAAAGTCATTTAAAACCCCAAGTTCAGGGTCAAAATCGTTGGTTTCCAAGGAAAGGCCTCGTTACAAAGAACATACCTGTGAAATTTGAAAGCCCTATAGAACGTACTCACAGTTCAAAATTATGTTATTGTCAAGATTAATGTTTTTAAAAAGTTGATGAAAATATGAAAGTCCTAGCAACTGTTCAAAAATTATGGCCAAAGTTGAAGTTGAAATTTAAAGTGGGTCAAACTCCCAGGTCAAGAGGTCAAATATGTTGGTTTTGTCGTGAAATATGAAACTTTAAAGCCAGCTTCCACAATTGAATCAAAAGTGTTGGGTATAAAGATTAAAGTTTCTGTGGACACACAGACAGACAGATGGATGGACAGAGCAAAGACTATACACCCCGAATCTTCGTTTACAATGTGACATATATAAACTGTAGATCCGCCCATGAAGATACAGTTCTCGTGAGCCATCGAGATCCTGGCGAGAGAGGTTCCAATATGGCGGCCAGCTGTTGTGGAGTGAAAAAACAAAAACTAAACAATTCGATGCCTGCCTCTATGTGCTGTAATGGATCCTCAGTTCATCCAAATGGTTACAAACACAACTATTCTGTGGCTAGTATAGAGATGTGTATATTTTGTTTTGACGTACTCCATAGCCATCTTCACAGTTATGAACCACCCAAAAACCCGTCTTTCACTAATGAAGCCTTGTAAGTAAATTTCATTTGTTACTTAAATGAACCCTTTTATACCTTGGTTCGATAAATTGACATCAAAGCATTGTTATGGTGTTTGTATTTTTGATCTATTTTTGATCAGTGCACATGGTTACCTAAATTGCATGCTATACAAAGGAAAGCGAATGTAAACAAAGGAAATGACTCATTGTTATGGAGACTACGACCAGCTGATTAAAATGGGTCAAATGGACTGACGTTCACTTTGTGAATTGGACTAAGAGAAATCCGTCATTTAAATGTCTATACTTTTGAAAATATAACTTCTGCTATTAGACATTTTCGAATTAATTTGTAAATATTTTAAAATATTACAATCTTAACATTCTTTTGGGAAACAGGAAGGGAGAAAATGTCAGATATTAAACAGTCACAACCCAGATGTGTTATCTGGTCACTGGTGATGAAATGTATTCTCATTAGGGAAGTGGACAGGCTTTCGCTACCACAGAAATAAACTTCCTTTAGGATTTTCTTATACCTTTGTTTCACTTTGCATCCTTAATAAACATTCTAGAAAGAAATGTTTTGACTGTAAATCTTCATGCATTTTACTGATTAATTAAGAACATTTAGAAAAAAAGAAAGATTAAGATTCAATTCATCAAAAATTTTCTTATCAGTGTGGGCACTCCAATATAATTTAAAGTTGCCCACAAAGAAATTATAATCTTATTCTCATAGATAATTCACATGCTCATGCAAACATGCATGCCAACTTTTGAAAATTTTCTTGGGGGAGATTGCGCATAACGACATTTTTCAGAGTTCCTTATTTGCGACATTTGTCTTGAAAAATATTTATTTGAAGGTTTTTTTTTTCTTAAATGTCAATCTACTACCTTGTATCATATACAGTATGTTACTACTTCAAAAAATGTTTTCTTATCTATCAACATCAACAAAAGCACAATTACAATATCATTTGAAATTTTTAAAAAATTATTTCATTCAAAATTATTTAATATGTTAATATTATGATAAACTTACCCCTGCCTTAAAAAATGTGATACACAAACAGATTATTACATGACTAAGGATGTTAAACTTTACAAGTAAGCTGAAGCAAGTTAAGTTTATGCAGTTACCATGTGGTTACTTTTCAATGTCTGTTGGTAAATTACATAGTTTATAAGGCTACTGTCACAGACAATTTCAAAAATTTCCACATCTGGCACAATTGTCTAGGTCAATATATACTGTTAATGAGAATCGGGAGCAATTAAAATGACTGTGATGACAGGTAGCACAGTTGACACCTTGTTGATTACCTGTTATCAGTGGCAATTAACAGATATCCTACTGATAAACAATGATACAGCCATGTTTTCTGCACACGGAAATACTGTATTATTCAAAGCAAATCGGTAAAAAATCCGGACTTTCAAAAAATCGATAGAAATGGGGAAAAAAAAATAAATCGATAGACAAGTGGTAGACAGGGTTCAAAATCGGTAGACTCCCGAAAAAATCGGGAAAGTTGGCATGTATTATGCAAATAAGGACTACATGTATTACAATATTTTACCGTGACAAAATGAACATAGTAATAACGGGATTCTACTGTAATACCCTTTTTTATATGATAAAACAGCTAAATGATTTTCATTGGTATTAAAATTAAAAATCGGAGAAATTTGAGTTTAGATTTTAATAAACTTTCTAAGCAGTGCCCAAAGCTAACATGTTAATTGATACAAGTAGCAAAATGAAAGCTACAAAAAAAAAAAAAGCTTCATAAAACTGCTCTGACACTGATGCTAAATACATGTAAATTTGGATGAACTTCTCAATTTATTTAAGACTAGGGATCTATAAGTCAGCAGCTGTTGTGAAAATTGCTTACTGCAAGACTGTTATTTTCCAGTATTAGTGGCTTTGCCATTGCACTACATTGGTGTTTTCTTTTGCTAGTCCCTTGTTTGTGACCTGGAAAATCGGTCATAGCCGTCGTCTGCGAGGTTGCATCGGAACCTTCACCTCTATCAGTCTTCACAGTGGCCTCAGGGAATATGCAGTCACCAGGTATCAGATATCTTATTAGTATAGGTAATCATACTTATTAATATAGGTATACATACATATCAATTTACAAGGTAATCCACTTATTTATGTTGATTAGTATAGGAACAGGAGCATGGCAGATGTCCATGATAATAAGAATCATTGGTAATCCATAAATGTGTGGAGATTACCAAGTGATATTTACAAGTGAGATTTTTTCATGAACATCATGCTTTGGTAAATGGGTGTATAGTTGAGGGGAAATAAGTAATAACAGTATGCATGGAAACATTTTCTTCAATATTTTATATGAAACAAAGTGTTTTAATTTTATAGTTTTTTTTTTTCAAAGAGCACTTATTAAAATTTAAATAGAATTACTTTATTTCCAAACTCATCAAAAAATTTCCTACAAGAATAACTTACAACCCCCCACTCTGACACCTCTATGCCATATCAATATGAATGAAAAATACTTATATGGGAAGTATTAAGATAATGTACAGTCAATCAATTAAGCTACAGACCCGTGTACTCTTATTGTATTTTGTTCAGATTTTGAGTCCAAAGTACATCTTACATTTTTTGTTATAAAAGTACAGAAATTGGATGTCCCTTTGTTTGTATTTTAGCAGTTAGTTTTCATTATGATCTGTCTAAGTTCAATGCTTAAAATTGTTAAAAAAAGATAAAGATTTCAAATACTTGAGTGATGCGATGGTCAAAAAAAGTGACGGAAATGGTAATAAGAAGTGTAGTTGTTCTCTTGCAAAATTGATGGAAAGTGAAATATAACTGGCAAATGACAAATCTCACTGTCAAATCTGATAAAAAAAAAATACTTATAGACAACAATATGGGTAAACAGGTCTGGTGCTATGATTTGTTATAATAAAATGATGCATAACACCACAAATGATGTGAACTGGATTTGCTGCTATTTCAGTGCTATCAAAGATAGCCGTTTTAGTCCCATCGCCAAGGAAGAATTCAGCAAGCTCCATGTGTCTGTCTCCATCCTGACCAACTTTGAGGATGCCCGCGATTACCTGGATTGGGAGGTAAGGACAGATGGTATAAGGAAGATTATATTTACACAGAAAATTAAAATGTGGAGGCAATGAATTATATGGCTGATTTTGATACCATTTTGAAGGGAAGGCATAATTCTTTGCTGCTGTCAGTCGGTCTGTTGGTCCACCATCAGTTTCTGTTCATTTGGCAGAGGTTGAACGTATTGGAATGAAACTTGGTATACAGATTTATCATAAATATCTTAATCAAGTTCTGTTTTGGTATGACCCTTTTTATTGCTAAATCAATAAAATAAAAACAACAAATCACCTCCCTCATCATTTTTTGATTTTGTACCATTGTTTTGGGGGCAGGACATATTTCTTGAGTTATGCCTTAATCAAGTTCATGGACCATTTAGGACAGAAAAATTCCAATTAGTTGCAGTTTCCGTTCATCTCCTTTGCAGAGGTTGCACATATTAAAATGAAATTCAATATACAGATTTATAAAAAAAAATATCTAGGTCAAGTTCTGGTTTGGGTTACCAGTACAATCAAACCATTTTGGATAGAGTTATGTCCCTTGGACTTACAAAATTTCCCATTATTTGGGGGAGGGGGGCATAAGTGTTTTACAAACATCTTTTGTTCTTGCTGTGCCAGCCCAAACAGAAAGTTTGTATCAATGCCCTCAGTTTTCCAACCCAGCCTACAAATGAAAAAAAATTTTTTGGTGATATTTTTGTGAATTTGACTTTCAGAAAAATTAGCTGAAACTGCATCTTTTAATAACTTAAAGACAAAGCAAACTTCAATTTCTTGAAATAAAATAATTTATAGTCTATGACCTTATTACGTGTGAGGTATGTTAGTCCTATTCAGTGAATTTACAGAAAGTTCTAAAACTTATATGGCCTTTTATTTTATTATTTTTAAAGAAGTCTTAAAGAACATACAAAAATATTAAAAGTTGTCCAAGGAAATTAAAGCAAATGTTTCTCAGAACTTAGTATATTACATGTATTATTATGAGTCTTTTAATTAAATCTAATATTTGTATTCTACCCTTGGCAGTGATTTCTAAGAAGGGGGTGTCTACTGTAATCAGTTGTATCACTCCTTTTCAGTTTGATGAATAAGTGCTCTGTTGTGTTTACTTATATACAAACTGTGTATATCTAAATCTAGTTGTTGTCCATTTCACTTCATTTGTGCATGACTTTCTGGTAGATTCACAGAATTTTTTGCTTTTTTCAGGTGGGAGTCCATGGAATCAGGATAGAATTCCTCAATGAGAAAGGCCACAAGAAGACAGCTACCTACCTACCTGAGGTTGCCACAGAACAAGGTACTAACAATATCATTACAATTAACTTGATTTACAGTTAAAACTTTTGTACATCCATTTCCTTAACATATTGAAATTTGCATGGAAAATATTTGCAAACCTTTAAATCAGATCCATGTTACATAAGAAGGATGTTATACTTAGAAGTCATTGCAGGATACTAATTATGTGGGGGTTGTTTCAACAAAAGTGTTCATTTTCAATAATTTTTTTTGTTTCATTAACATTATCATGTTGTAAAAAATTTGCATGTGTCACAATTAACAAATTTTCATATGTAGAAATTTTGACAAAATGTTTGTATGAATAACAATGTTCTCTCATAAACAAAATTCACAAAATAGCTTTTGGGGCAACACTGACAACTTAAAACAGCATGGGGCTTTTGTGAATATATTCCAGAGTAATGAGATTTTAAAAATTTGTTTGAAGCATAAATTCAGCACTATGTTGTATTTTCTGTTCCATCTCACACATATCAGAGACACTAAATTTTATTCTATTCTATGAATAAAAAACATTTTTTCAATCATCCTTTTATCCAAAATTTTAAATGACAGTCTCCAAAAATGAAGTCCAATTTCAGACTTTGATATTCCTGTTAATGCTGTTTCCACATGCATATGACATTACACTCACAAAGACCCTATGTCGAAAATCAGAAAGATGATATCAACACCTTTATATAACATGAATTTGTCTAAACACATTTTTTATTCCTTTAAAGAGGGTCCTTAAGAGTTACAATGTAGTTAAATTATAAAAGGGGCACCAAGTCTTTTATTGACTTTGAGAAATTCTCATGACTATTTCTGCAATATAATTACACAAGATATTAGGTACATTTTAATTTTTATTGTAAAGCGTAGGTGGAATGTATCTTCTAGGTATAAGGGAAACTGCATACCAATATACAGAAGGCCTTAGAATTCAAAATGACATATAAATAATTTTGTTAAAATCCTTCAATTGTTATCAAGCATTAAATTGAAACAGGAATAGCCATTAGTTTAGTACTACAGTGGACCTTCAGATATCCGGACGCCAGATATCCAGATGCTTCAGTATCCGGACACTTTTTTATCGGAACAGAATTTTAAAATGTTATTATGTCTTGTTTAACTGGTGAATCAGGTATCCGGACGCTTCATATATCCGGACAAATTGACTGGGAACCAAAGCGTCCGGATAAATGAGGCTCCACTGTATTTAATATCGTCATCATGCACATGTATATATTGATTAAAAACTAGCATTGGATGAAAGAAAACAACAGAATGTATGAACAAAAGCCACAAGATCTTAAAGCCAAGGTTCAGAGGAGGAGAAGTGACACCCTGGATATTCCAATACATCCCTTTCTCTAGCATTGATGCCAATCGTTTGTCACTGATGTGTTTGTTCATTCTGTGGTCTCTTGCTTTCCATGGTCATAACAGCTTCACACCTGTGCAACATCTACCAAATGAATGGCCACAGCTGAATGCTTATCTGCAGGGACCGTAGCATGATGCATTGAATTACTGTTAATGGTGGAGTACCATGGATATAAAATATTTTTGAGTTGTAAAAATTTATAATGGAATTTTGGTATTTCAAACAATATGTATATCAAAAACATGGACTTGTTTATGAACCCTTACATAATAAATGACAAAAATGTGGACCATATCATGCCAGAAATGAAATGCAGTGGCATTAACAGTTAACACAAGTAAAATTAACACATTTTATTTCAATCTCATAGCACTGGGGGTTAACTTGAATAAGATTTTTTCTCCATTATATCTTAAACTCATATATTGTAACTTAAAGCAATATCAATGTAAACCTGCAGTTCTGCTTCTAAATAAAGAGATGAGAAAAGAAAATTTGGTTGGGACCTTGATTTTTCCCATGATGAACTCCATCTTTCCATTTCAAGGTGCAGTGTTTATTTACCTGTATATGCATGAAAAAGTACATCAGTGACACAATTTTGGGAAGCAAGATTGAAAATATCAGTAACATCAATTATTTACATGTACATCCACTGCAAACTATTATTTCCTTTACTTTCTAATGAAAACCACCGTCATTTAACTGTCAGTGAAAATTGCTAAACCAGCCATCTCTGTACTAAATTTTTTGAGCAATGGCTCATCCATCAATGAAACGTTCAATTACACGAACATACCGGTACATACAATATTACTATGTACTTACTTTTACATTGTATTGTATTTTTTTTTTTTTGACAGATATAAAAATAAACAATAAAATGTCTTTCTTCGTTTGTGTGGAAATTAATGTTGCTTCTATTGTAGAGCAATTATACATAATGCAGGTTATGCATTTTTTCTGCAACAAGTGCAACATTAAATCCCATACTAACAGCCAAAGGAAGCATTTTATTGTTTTAAATGGATACTAAACTATTCTTTTCTTTGACAAATACTTTCAGGATGGGATATTCTACAGACAATAGATTCTCTTCTAAGGAAAGGTGGATACAAGGGACCAATAGACCATGAAGTGAGAAAATCACTCAAACTAACTCGTTACCGCAGTGAAAAATTAACGCTAGGATATAACGACTATGTGGCCAATAAGCAGAACGGTCATGCATGATGCCGGTGAATTTTAGGATTCGGGCAGCACCACACCTTGATCACTGCAGTATAAAAGAAGAACAAAAGCAGCATGAAAACAGCGTACTATAGAAGCATAAATGTATATGTCAGCATATGGTAATAAGAAGATAATAGAATCTGTGGTATGATTGGACAGAATTTTACTGTGTACTGGTCGACTTTCCTTTGTTATAAATTGTAGTGATTTTAGCCAGGGTTTGAGATGAGTATATTTCCTATTTTTTACACTTAGAAATTTTTCTCGCCATGAATTGAAGTATCACACAGATGTTCTTGAAGTAAGATGTACAGCGCTGTATATTTCTCTATGTCATTGGATTTATCTTGTAGATAGACGCAAATATCTTCTGATAGCCATGGGGTAGAGAATTGCCTATACATGTATATATATTTTTTTTTCTGATCAGCTAAGTAGTGAGTTTCATACTTGGAATTTTCTTTATCATGTTACGCCCTTCTTAAATTACTCCTCGTAGCAGTTTTTGCATGCCTAGGTAATTGAGTAGGTGAATGGGTATAAATACAAAGACAGAGATGAAAATCTTATACATATTTCTTTCCTTGCCCCATTCTGTAGACATTTTAAACACAAGTTTTGTACACATCTCAATTTTTTAAAAGTATTTCTAATAGTAGATCCTAAATCAATTTAACTTTGAGTATCAGGAATTGTGGCAGATACTCCAGTGCTCGTGTATTTCAATATTTCTGCTGGAAAACTACTCTTAAAAATACAGTAGATAATTTTGTGAGCACTGAATAACAATTTTATGGACTTTTAGAAGGCAATTTTTTAAGGAGACATCCTGCTCAAAATCCTACTTCCACCTCCTCGTGGTGAGCAGGGGGCAACAGATTTATAATCTGGACAACGGAAGAGGTAGCCCTTCAATGAATGTTAACTCTGAAGATGTTCGTATGTTTTAATATTAAATTTTCTGGTTTATTTTTACCATTCATTAAAAAAATGATGTGTAGAATCTTCAATACTATTAATGTATACTACTGTGGAGTTTCAGTTAAAAGGCTTTTTCATTATTTTAAAAATACATGATCTGAAATGCACACAAAAGATGATTTGAAATAAGTTCTTGAAAAAAAAAATGTTTAACTCTTAAAAACTAATTTTCAGATAACTTAATCCTACATCATTTTATTATTTTTTTAGCCCTTGAATCTCATGTTTTAGTTAAGATTTTAAAATTTTTGAAGTTAACCAGAAGACAAACCATATACTGTGTGATGAAAAAATGTGTAAAAATATGAATATGCCTGTCAGCATGGTCATAAATGACACTGAGTTTGCTTGAGAAGTTGACATTTTCATTCAGTGGTATGAAATATTTCAGTGGTTTAGCTCATAAGAAATATTCTTCCTTTTTTCATAGAAAAAAAATTGATGTTGTTCAATGCTATAAGCATTTAAAGTGAAATGTTTTCTTATATTTAAATTCAAAGTCACTGCATTCTAAAGAAGAATAAAAATCCAGAAGATCAGATGGGTATGTAAATATGTGTCATATACATGAAATAAATGGCAGATGATCAGAGGGATTAACTACTCAACTAGCAGTCTGAGTCAGGGTACTGCTTCAAATTCACATCTCAATATATAGGACTTCAGATCATGGGTGAAAGAAAAGAAGACCTGTCTCACATTTTAATCCAACTGAAATACATTAAATTTTATCCCACACTTCAAGTTTTCCTTTTGACACTTTTAATTGTCTTTAATTGAAATTCAAAACATTATGCTGTAAATTTTTGTTCAGAAGGAAGAAACTCATTTTGAACATTTTTTGTTTAATTAATGTTAATCACCAGTTAAATGACTGTATTTCATTATTCAAACTGTAATAAAAGTTAGTTTTTTGTGTTTTTCTAACATTCTAAGATCTTCAAGCTCTCTAACTTGAAAAATCTAAAACATTTGAATTTAATGAAATATGTGAAAGGTTAAGTACTCTAAAAATCTAGACAAAATGCTTATATTTCTGTAAGAATCAAACTTATAATTATTTTAACAATATCGAATTTAAGACAAATGGGATGATTGCAATAGCACAGTGCCTCTGTGACCTTGACCTAGATTTGCTATTTGACTAAGATGGTGTGGCTTATAATTACACCTCAGGGATAAAATTTTTTATTGAATGACATTGAATTTTTATTATGATTATTGTGATAATTATTACATAGCAAGAACAGAATTTGTTGTATAGCAAAGATTACTTTTTTTTTTTTTTAAATTGTAACTGTTCAGTTCTTGGTAAACTTTAGATGAAAATTTCTAATTTTAAAGAATACTTTTTTTTGAAAGAACAAAAAGAGCTACAATATATTTTGAATTCATCTTTTGATTTATTATAAGAAATTTCAGTGAAGGGGTTGTAAATTTGATGATTTTTATGTCATCACTCTCTGGCTTTGGGGCCATAAAACTTGGACAAGCTCACTTTTGATCTCAGTCTCACTTTTCTACTATACAGTAAAACTTGGTTACAACAAAGTCACTGAGACCTTTGAAATTACTTCCCTATATCCATTATTTGTATATCCATATAAGGAATTCGTCATCAAATGAAAATTTTGGCGTAAATTATTCAAGTTTGATACATAAGGATAATATTTCCATAGATATTTTTTTCTTCCCCTCACTTTATTTTTCCTAAAATCGTTAGGCCGATTTAGCCCATTCGTGGATTTAGCTCTTTGTTTAGCTGGGGGATCCAAGATAACTTCGCCATATCCGCAAATTCACAATACATGTATCTGTGTTCGTACTAAACAAGTTTTGCTGTATATTCCTTTGTAAAAGTAAGACTTAGATCAAAAGCGAGCTTGTCTAGGTTTTATGGCTTCCGAGTGTGGAGCTGAAAGGTCATCTAGTTCTCAATACTAGTATTTTTTATTCTTAGAAGTTAATTCCTTGACAAGAAATTATTTATACCAGTATAAAAATGTAATTGTTTCAACATTTCAAGACATAAAGATCCATTTAGTGTTGGCTTTTTTCCAAATTTGAACACACATATTTCTAGTTCTGTAGTTTTAAAGTCTATATTGGTGTAATCTTTGTTATTTTTAGTGTAAAAGTGGATTTCATGGAACTTTTACCACTGATTAACAAGTACACATAGTGTACTGGTATTTGGAATAGCAATAAAGCTTTTATCAAATGCATCAATATTATGAAGTCAGTTTTGTGTAGTTTTCAACCTTGGTGTGTTCACAATGTGTGTGTATTGAAACTAGTTTATTTGAGCTTGTCATAAGATTCCTTGACAAAATAGTATTAAAGCAATTTATCTGTGTATGTTCAGCAGAAAGCACATTTGTTTGAGTAGAGAGAAAATTTAAACTTGATTTGATTCCATCCAAATGTTGCAGATACTCTGCACGTATTAAAATGATGAGTTTATCCTATTATTAAGATGATATTTGAGGCGGTGATATGCATTACAAGTCTAAGGCAAGCATATCTAAAGCTCATGATTTTATATTTTTTAATTGTATTTAATCATTATATATATATATATATTGTATTGTGTAGTCATCATTCAATAAATTCTATAAGATATCATGTTCTTGACTGGATTAAATGTACTCATCAGTAAGTAAAATAGGTAATAGACCTAGAAAGAGTTCCCATAAATCAGCATAGTATGTCTCTCATTTGGGAAATGATTGTCTTCTTTGTTAAAGGATGCCAACTGAAATTTACTGGCAGTGCATTAGCAGAGCTTAATACGGATATATGCAACTGTTAAATGAGGGTGGCAACTAACAAACGAGCAGACAGTCATTCCCATTCTAATTCACTGTAAGCACGTTGTTTGATGTTTATATCCTGTGTTGTTTGGTTGTGATATATGAAATATGTCAAGAAGCATTGTATATTTACATCTTATTCCCATGATGAGGTCACAATCAAAAGGTTTCACTCTCGTTAGTGCTCATTTAATTGCCTCATCAACTAAGCTTTTGCATCTTGCTGACAAATCCATAACTTATTTGATGAACTAAGCCTTTAGATGATCAATTCTTTCCCATTATTGGACAATATGGACTTTTCGATTCTGTGAGAGAACTAAGGGGAGGCATAAATCATTTTTTTATATCCCAAAATGAAATATATCTAGGGCATATAGTGTTTACCATGTCCATCTTCTGTCCTTCTATCACACTTTCTGTTTAGCTCAGTTTGAAAGATACTGTGCTGATTGATAAAATCTATTCAAGAACTTCATTATTGACCCTGACATCTTTTGTCAAGTTTAGCTTATTTTCAAAGAAACTCAAGAAGATATTTTTATCAAACCTTTAATACTTATGCCTATTTATAAGAGATGTTCAGCTGCATCAACTTTTTTAAATCTTGGTATTTACTTTGACCTTGACTTCAAATCTATGTATGGCTATATTTCAAACAAGTATATTCAAAGATGTGTGGTTCCCCGCTTTCGGTGTCTTAAAGTTTGTGGGTGGGATGTCATTTTTTATGACATATTGTATAAAAATATGAATGCCCTATCATACTGAGTATGTCATTTAGAAATTATAACTGAAGTTTGTTTTTTTTTTTAAATAAGGTCAGTCATGAAGGTCAAGGGGTCAGAAATCATAGCATGCTCGGAAATATCTTGTCACAGTAATGCACATGTCAAATATGAAAGCCCTATCTCTTCTTAATCATAAGTTATAAAGAACAAGATGTGTTTGTGAAACACTGATGACCCCTTAATATAGTGAAGATTAAACTTTTCTTAAATGCAAATTAAATTGGTACCCAAAGTAGGATCTTCTCACAAGAAATATGATTGTGAAATATGAAAGCCCTAGCACCACCTGTTCAAAAGTTATGGCCAAGGTTAAGTTTTTGAAAGGTAGGTCAAACTCCAAGGTCAAAGGGTCAAAGTTCTCTATATTCAGTGAAAAGGTCTTGTCACAAGAATTAAATCTGTGAAGTATGAGAGCCCTAGCCCTTATCCTTCAAAAGTAGGTCAAGATCAAAGTTCTTGGTATCAAATGAAAGGGTCCTCTCGCAAGGATTATACATGTGAAGTTTGAAAGCCATAGCCCTTACATTTTAAAGTTATGGCCATTTTTTTTCATAAGTACGAAAAATCTCCAAGGTCAAAGGGTCAACGTTGTTGGTATCCAATGAAAGTTCTTGCCACAAAGAATACATATGTGAAGTATGAAAGTCCTAATATCTACCGTTCAAAAGATATGACCAAAGTAAAAGTTTGAAATTTTTGTGTAAAAGTGGGTCAAACTCCAAGGTCAAGGTCAACAGGTCAAATTTGGTGGTACTCAAACAAATGTCTTGTCACAAGGAATACACATATGAAAGTCAAAGCTCCACTAAATCAAAAGTTATGGGCTAGGTAAAAGTTTCTGTGACGGAAGGACAGACGGACAGACGAATGAGATTTAATATCCCCTCGCTTTCGCGAAAGTGGGTACAAAAAAAGTATTCAAGATATAATAATCAAAACATTATAAGCTTATACATACTGATGAGAGCTATTCAATGGCATCAACATTTTTGACTTTGACCATATTTGTTTTCAGCTCAAAGAAACTATTCTAGATGTTTTCAATGTAAAAAAAAAACAAGCAATTTAAAGAATTGTGGTCCACCGCTTTTGGTGTCTTTGTGGGTGAGATATCATAATTTATGGCATATTGTGTCAAATATGAACACCCTATCATATGTCATTCAGAAGTTATCACCAAAGTTGATTCTTTTTGGAAATCCAGGTCAATCATGAAGGTCAAGGGGTCAGAAATCACAGTATGCACGAAAATATCTTGTCACAGGAAATGTACATGGCAAATATGAAAGCCCTATCTCTTATCAATCATAAGTTATAAGGAAAAATTAATATTTTTGAAAATTAGGTCAAACTTCAGGGACAATGTCACAAGATAAAAAAAACCAAGTGTACAAGTATTTAGAAAGGTCTTGTCACAAGCAATACACAGATTAAATATGAAAGCCCTATGTCTTCTCATTCAAAAATCATGAGGAAACGTTTTAAAAAGTAGGTCAAACTTCAATACCAAGGTCACGAGGTCAAAAATCATAATATATTTAGAAAAGTCTTGTCACAGATAATACACATGTGTAATATGAAAACCCCATCTTGTTTCATTCAAAGGTTATGGCCAATTCAGTGTCTTTAATTTTTTTTAAAGAAGGTCAAACTTCAAAGTCAAGGTCACGGGGTCCAAAATCATAGTGTATATAGAAATGTACAATCACAAACAATGGACAGGTCTAATATGAATGTCCTATCTCTTCTCATAGTTTTTGAAAAAAAAGGCCAAACTTCAAGGTCAAGGTCATGAGGTCAAAAATCATGGTGTATTTAGATAGGTCTTGTCACAGGTAATATACATGTATAATATGAAAGCCCAATCTCTTCTCTTTCGAAAGTTATGGTCAATTCAATATAATGTTTAATTTTTTAAAAAGTAGGTCAAACTTCAAGACCAAGGTCGCGGGGTCAAAAATCATAGTGTATTTAGAAAGGTCTTGTCACAGGTAAAATTTATATATGTGTTATATGAAAGCCCTATCTCTTCTCATTCAAAAGACATGACCAAGATTAAAGTTTTTGTGACGGACGGACAGACTGACAGACAGACAGACTGACAGACGAATGAGATTTAATGTTCCCACGCTTTTGCGAAGGCGGGGAACGAAAAAGTCCACTGTGTAGGTTGGAAGAGAAGCTTTGGGAAATATTTTGTTGTTGTTGTTGTTGTTTTCCCACACCATTTGGCCCCAGAGTGTAAATGAAAATTCCCAAATCTTATTGCACATTCATCTACTGAACATCCTCAGAATATCTTGCGAAAGATGAGATGGCAGCTTGATAAAAACTCGGAGATGTACTGGGAATAAGTTTTTGTTGTAAAAACGACAAAAAGAAATCCCCTCCCCCTCCATCAGCTTTTTTAAAAACCTTTTGAAAAAGTAAGATTAAAAAATTCACCCCCCCCCCCATTTGATACGCAAGGTGAAACTGAAAATTAAGAGACCTTTGTGAAAACCAACAAGACACCCCAATTATCTTTCAAAAGATGAAATGGTAATACCGGTAGCATAAATGAGTACAGATAACCCAATCCGAGCCTGGGGCGAAAATGAACATTTCGAAAACCTTACTCTTTTTATAGACTTCTTCCACAGGACACCCAGACTCATCTGGCAAACAAGATGTGTTTGTGAAACACTGATGCCCCCGTATGGCAACATAGCAAAGTTAACCTTTCTCAAATGCAGATCAAATATGTTGGTACCTAAAGTAAGGCCTTTTCACAAGAAATACAGAAGTAAAATATAAAACCCTAGCACCACCTGTTCAGGGTTATGACCAAGGTTATCATTTTCAAAGGTAGGACAAACTCCAAGGTCAAGGTCAAAGGGTCAAGGTTGTTGGTTTTTAAAGAAAGGCCTTGTCTCAAAGATTACATATGGGAAGTATGAAAGCGCTGACCTTACCGTTCAAAAGTTATGGCCAAGGTTCAAGTTTGTAAAAAGTAGGTCAAACTCCAAGGTCAAGGACAAAGGATCAAGGATCTTGATATCCAATGAAAGGTCTTGTCACAAGGATTACATATGTGAAACATGAAAGCTCTAGCCCCTACTGTTCAAAAGTTATGGCCAAGGTTAAAGTTTGTAAAAAGTAGGTCAAACTCCAAGGTCAAGGTCAAAGGGTCAAAGTTGTTGATATCCAATGAAAGGTCTTTTCACAAGGATTACATATTTGAAGTATGAAAGCCCTAGTCCTTACCGTTCAAAAGTTATGACCAAGGTTCAAGTTTTTTCGTAAGTACGGAAATCTCCAAGGTCAAGGTCAAAAGGTCAAAATTGTTGGTTTCAAATGAAAGGTCTTGCCAAAAAGAATTGATATTTGAAATATGAAATACCTGGTATCTACCGTTTAAAAATTACGGCCCAAGTAAAAGTTACGAATTTTTGGGCAAAAGTGGGTCAAACTCTACGGTCAAAGACAAATGGTCAAAGTTCTTGATATTCAATGAAGGGTCTTCTCACAAGGATTACATATGTGAAGTATGAAAGCCCTAGCTCTTATCGTTCAAATGTTATAGCCAAGGTTAAAGTTTTTTCATAAGTGCAGAAATCTCCAAGGTCAAAAGGTCAAGATTGTTGGTATCCAATGAAAGGCCTTTTCACAAAGAATAAGCATGTTGAATATAAATGTCCTGGTATCTACTGTTCAAAAGATATGGCCAAAGTAAAATTTCAAAATTTTTGTGTAATAGTGGGTCAAACTCCAAGGTCAAGGTCAAAAGGTCAAATTTGGTAGTACCCAAAGAAAGGTCTTGTCACAAGAAATACACATGTGAAATATGAATGTCATAGCTCCACTAAATCAAAAGTTATGGGCAAGGTTAAAGTTTTTGCGGACAAACAGACAAACAGACAGACGGACACGACAAAAACTATATACCCCCAAAACTTCGTTTATGGGGGCATAAAAATGAAATTGCTAAAGGATGAAATGTGTCATGTTGTAAATTTGTAAATTTTAAATTTACCGGATGGCAGTAAATACAAAATTTACAACATTTTAATTGTTGGAACTAAATTTTTTATTTACTGCCACCCGGTAATTTCAAAATTTACAACATGACAAATGTAAGAAGAGTTCTGGAAACTAAGTTTTTAAACACGAAAAAGTCTCTTTTTGACTACCATTTAGCTCCCGGATTGAAAATGAAATTCCAAGATCCTATTGCACATCAACAGGACAAAACCAATTAACAATTCGTCAGAAGATTTGACTAGTGGGTAAAATGTATGAGAATTTCTTGGAACCAAATGAAAACTCCGAAACCTTAGTGGACATCTACTGTAAGAAACAACCTATATCATATTTCAAGAGATGAATTGAATACTGCCTAAATTGTTAGTGTCAATACAGGAAGAAGGTTTGACAAACAGGCGGGCCAGTATGATTTTCTTAGAAAGAATGGAACGCTTATTTCGAAGTTAACACTAAAATCGGTAAATCGGTAACAATTTTTGCGATACTTTCTAATTTTTCTGTGTCAAATAACACACAAATATCCCCTATCACATTCTATTTCTAATATATACATTTTAGAATTATTCTGTTTGTTTTAATTAATGCTAAAGCACATATTAATCACAAAGTCTTCCTACCATTGAATAATATTTTTTTTGTATTTAACCTTACATGTAATGGAGTCTCAACTAAATTTTGATTTGTCTAAACTTTTTTTTTATGCAAATAGTAGCTTAAAAGCTTTGTTTATAAATGGCTTGTGCATCACCTTACAAACACCTATTCTGAAGCACACATTTGAATTGACAAAATTTTATTGTGTATTGAAATTCAATGTAAATGCTTGTAAAAAGGTAAAGTAGAGTCTTCCAGACGTAACTAATACTACAGTAACTTTAGAAAATGTGAAAGTCCACCCCTCCCCACTTTTTGTTCTAGTATAGTCGTATAAGGGCAGTTAGTATGTTTGAGTAAATAAAAATAAATTAGTGTGAAAAGAGAAATTGTTTCCCCTCCCACCCATGAAATGGGATTTGGGTTTTTTTTTCAGGTAAGTTGAAAAGTTATTTTTTATGGTCTCTGTCCCTCCCTTTTCAAAAACGGGGAGTGGCAATCTACTATTGCAGCCCTTTTATGGCGTTCAGACAGGTTCAACCGCCGGTGGCCATATAGCTGCAGTTGGTAGAGCACCTGACTGGAGATTCAGGGGGACCCGGTTCGAATACCGGTCTGGCTCGCTGCATTTCCCCCTCTTCCGTAACAATACCAAAAATTTACATAGGCCTAAAGAAAAAAAACTGTTGGGAAGGGACATGCTGCCACAACAAGGAGCTAGCCCCCTACACCCCCGCCCCTGCAAAAGCAACCAATATGGGTATTCTCCTTTATCCATTCCATATTTTAAACGAGGCCTACACAATATGCCAAACCACGATCGCTATTATGCCCAATATAAACACCGGAAGTTACGTTGGTGCAGCAGAAAAAGAAAGTGCATGAACTCTGTGGGGTCTCTTCTCTGTTGTGATCGAGAACACTGGAGCTGGCCAGGGTACGTTGTTTGAATGCTTTATTTCACTTTATTTCAGAATAATGAAAGGCATTTGCTAGCATAGTAGAAAATCTACCCCATTTATTATCGTACACGGGTTGTGTCGGTCAGTTGGTCAGCTGTGTGTCAATGTGCAATCAACAGATCGGTAGTGAATATTCGGTGTGACTGTCATAAAATTTATGCGGCTATAAACATTATTTTTCTTTTAATGACTCTTTGCTGATTTGAGCTATACTGTTTTTTATCTCATAGACTGCACTGTTTTAGCCAATTTAGGTCAAAACTGTTAAATTTGCGTGCTCAGCGTGTAAGACAGTCGAATAAAATCAATATGATCAGCAAACTTGAGTTGAATGCATAAATCCAGTAACGATATTAATCACTTAATAAAACCCGATTAAAGGAGACTGGTTTACTGTAGATTCCATCCCTAGAATAAACAAAAGATGAATTAGTTTACTTGAGTAAGAAAAAGTATACTGATATCACATATTCATTGTACTTTTCATTTTATGTGGTATGGTTTGGGTCTTGGGTAATGGCTTGAGAAGCTCAGTAGGTGGAGCACCTGTTTACAGATGCAGGGGCCATGGTTTCGTTTCCCAGTCCAACCATATATTTTCTCCTATCCTATTATATATTTGATGCCTTTAACCCCCTGGATTTTTCAAGGGGCCTAAGGAAAAGACAATTTAAAGAGGGAGGAATTAATGTAATGGTTTTGGCAACTAGGGTAGCTCAGAAAATGGAGCACTTCATTAGAGAGAAGGGGACTCCCCATTCAATGCCCGCTGCAGCCATACATTTCTCCTTTCTATTTCATTTGTGGCAGTCAGCGGGGTTCAATCACCAGTGGCCAGATAGCTCAGTTGGTAGAGTACCTGACTGGAGATTTAGGGGTTTGAATCCCAGGTCTGCTGCTTTTTTTCTCCTCTCTCGTTATGTTTGGTGTCGTGCCTTATCCTGGAAGGGACAAGTGAGAGGTGTGCCAGGGATGAACTTAGGGACTAAAACTGCCTATTTCTTTCCAGTTAATTGCATGCATATCAGCTATGATGTCAATTTTTTTTATTCCCATATGATTTTATGAAGTATGCCATACAACCATGATGACTGCTTTTGGGTGTTCTGAATGATAGGTCTAATTAGAGGTTCATCATGCATATGTTCATGTCACGGAAAAAAATATGTGTAGTCAATGTTAAAAGATTGATCGATATGAGATATAAACAAATCAACAATATGAATAAGTGCATGCAAAGATTGTTTGACATGATTAGTACATGTATACTAGTATCTTCATATTCTAGAAGGTAGTTGATCAAGAAATTAGATTAGGTCTGACAATTACCAGGAAAAAAATAATTTTCCTCTGGAAAAGTTTTACTTGCATGGAGAAAAGAATATGCACCAAGTGTAAAAGGGTTTGTTATAGCAAAAAAGGTGAGAGTAAAAAGACAATTAAGTAATGTAATATTGTATGTAAGCTTATTTGCATTTTTAAATGCACATGGACCTCATATACTAATCTCAAGTCTGGGACAGTCCTGTGAGTCAACTGTATCTATATATCCTCCTTTTAGCTTTCTTTTTTTTTCATTTTGCTGTCTTTTGTTTTAATGGTGAAATTGCTCACTATGTTGAAAAAAATAGTTTCATATATTTCTACTAGTTCATTTCTGGTAAATAAGATTACGTGAAAACAGGATAATAATTTAATACCATATATCAGATCAAAATTACATTTATGTTCTGAGTTGCATTATTTAAGGTTTTTGTAAGAAGTATTAGTTTGCTGATTGCAATAATGAGTAATTAATGCTGTCATTACTTTCTACACCATCAAGTTGTCTTTGCCCTGCCTTTGGCAGATGTTTAGTCGTGTAAACATGTTTTCTTGATGTTACAGAGAATATTTGACCTTGTCACCTTAAAGTGATGTCAAGAGTCATGATTTGGACAATGGACTTTCTGACTATAATGATGTGAGAAGTTTAACCTCTGGAAAATTGTGTTTAAAAGAGGATTTTTTGATATTTCAGGGGTATCGATAATTAAATGGCTGTTGCTTTATAAAACGGAATAAAAGAACAATATTATATCGTTTCTAGATCTGAAGTATATTTTAAGTAAACAGAATTGCAATGAACATTTTATTTTGGGCTAAGAATGTATGGTTGACCAAATGCATGATTATGCATGAAAAAAATTGAAAAGTATGATAAGTGGAGGACAATGCAGTTAGTATAAATATTTATACTTCTAAACATGGTGCATGTAAGCATTTAGGAATTTCAGTGTTTCTGATTGTTTACTCAATAACATCTTGTAGATTAAGGCAATAAAGAATGTGTTTAAGTGTTTATGACAGTTGAAGACTGAAAGGCATATTCTGAAATGAGTCATGAGGATTAAATACAAAACCTTATAAAATATGAGGTGAATTTTTGAAGTGCCCGGCCTAATACATTCTATCACCATCACTTTATTTAAGAGATTGAAAGAATTTATAACTTTACTTTTTGGGGTGTTTTCAGATTCTTCACAGTGAACAAATGTTCATCTAGAACTCTTACAAAGGCAGCTAATGCTGCCATTCACAAAAAAACCAAGGGGAGAAGTAGCGGGGTTTAGCTTCTCTATTTGCTTATTTAAATAACAGCCAATTTTCTGTTGGTGGAAGCTACAAAGGTACAGCATAGGTATGTGTATGGTTGTTTCGGTATCTGCATGAATTCATTAAATTTGTATTGATCCAAATGAAAACTGAATCAAGGTATGATAATGAAATTTATGGTAGTACATGTAATCAAAGAAAGAAGAAATTGACTGCTCAGTAAAATACAAAGTATCGCTGTACTTTCATATACATGTTCTGTGAATTGCATTCCACTGTACAAATATTTCAGACCTTAAATGGTTGTTTTAACATTTGTTTCCAATGAGGTTCTATTATTAAATAAAGATTTATCAATGTATAATTTAATATTTATAGCTTATACAGGAATGGTATAACACAGTTCCTGAAAAGGTAAATTGAATGCAAAGTGATTATATTGTAAATCATTAGTAACCAGGATATGGTACACACTAGTTTAGATAGGCTTGCTTGAATTTGTGTACATTCAGTATTGAGTTAACAAGAGATTAAGATTGGAGGTTATGTTTTTTCATTGAAAATTTTAATTACTTTAGACTCAAGCCACTGATTAGGTTTTGTAAGGAGATTATGCACATGAATGTGCAGAGTGAATTTTGGAAGTGTGTAGGAGGGCTTTTATAGCTGTTCTGTAGAGAAATAAATTAAAAGTGAAAGCTTTCAGAAGATCACTTTGAGCAAACTGTTTGTATGAAATGCTTTTCTTATGTACAAACTTCAGTTGACATATTCAATCAAGTAGGCTGTTTGGTTTTGACATATTTAAATATCTTTAGAGCTTGTGCTTTTGTGAAAGATTGGAAATAAATGACCTTTGATAAGAGGGTAGCCCTCTAATTGTATATATGGGGATCCCCATTGTTTGCGTTTTGGACGCCATCCAGATTTTGTCTTCCTGCAGTACAAATATTAGCCAGGTCTATTTCCCCTCCATTTTGGAAATAATATTACATTAGTGCTTGAAGCAGCTCTTTTGGGAAATAATGCTGATGACTCAACAGTGAAAGCAAGACATTAGGACATCGGTGGTTCTCTCTGTTTGGCAGTCCAAAGTAAGTGTGGGCGGTGATCAGATGATAATTAGAAGTTAGAGGGAAACACGGCAAATATGACATTTGTTCCTTTGGAAGCTATTTAGCTACGTGTAATACATATTTAATATATAGCTATATATATAGCTAAAGTGGAGATGTTTTATAGATTATAAGAATTTTATATCAACACAAGTGTCATTATATGGCGTTCAATCATTTGCAATCTATAGCGCCCGGGGGAAGAAAAAGTAGGCCAGTTTATTTAGTAATATTAAATTAAAATATTTACATTGCCACTGCTCGTGTATTTTAGATTGGATTTGGTGTTCAATAGAATATTATGTCAACTTTGTGTAATTTGGCATATCAGAATCTATCCATGGTGAAATGGTCGATTGCTATAGTCGCCAGCTGTAACATTAATTGGTACTTTGTTATAATACGTTAAATACTTAATTCAGGTGTAGACTTTTTCTGATCTGAAATAAAAGAGAGAAACATGGACTATACAGTGGTAAACACATCATATTTAAAGCAATATGAGCTGCATTTTTGAGAATTTTATCATTAAAATGTGTTACAATGATAGATTTGTATATATTAATTAAAACCTTTATGTTTTATTAGACGTAAATAAAGTATTAAATTGTTTCAGAAGACAGATTTCTGTACAATTAAATACATAGCATTATTCAAAAAATCGATATTGTACAGGACGACAAATACAATTTTGCTTCAATCATAGGTTATAAAAAGTTCTTCCATTGCAAATATGAACAATAGAAGATTATGAATGTTCTTTTTCTCTCCTCTTGAAACACTTGATTACAATTCTGCAATTAAAAATTCTGACATCAAAGTTGCAGCTCATATTGCTTTAAGTAAAATATAGGAATATGTGTAATATTTAAATTCTAAATGGATTTTATATGGTACTTATTGTCAGTTTGTATTTAGCGCATAATCAAATATAATAGGTATTTTTATCATTTTTGCAAAGCGACCTTTATATTGCCATTTCTAAAAAAGGAAATTAAAACATGATTGATCATTGATCCTTCATTTATTACTCAAACATGATTGTTAAAGATTCTGTAACTTGAATTTATTGAATCTGATCTTGGCAAGAATTGATATATACCATGGTACAAGTTTAGTTAAACTTAAACACATATTCCAAACAAGTGAATTTGTTTTGCACCCTATACCTGATAACAAACTGAATACTGGAATGTAGTACAGTTGAATTAAAGGAATGCTTATCTTTATACTTTTGATTATTGGGGAATTCCAATTCTGCATTGGGAGGAATTGGATGGACATTCCTCTTCACCCCATGACCCAAACTTTTGATGTCCATTTATGTATAGTATATCTTGTTTTAAATCAGCAGTCTTTCTGTACTTATGTAATGCTAAAAAATGTATTTTACATATCATACATTATGATTTCTGAGGAATGCACTTCCTTCAGTTGTAGATTGGGGATTTCTAAATAATCAAAACTACAAGTTGATCATTGCTTTTCTCTGACTGGACTAGTCATTTCAGTATTCAGTTCATTGACTGCTTTTTTATTCCCTTTTCAGCACATTTTGCATTGTATAGGGATGGGCTTTAATCATCTACTTTTCTCAACTTCTAGAACAATGAAATTTTTTTTATTGATTGCTTCTATTTTTTGTGGAAACTAACTGAAAAATATTATATCAGAGAGAAAATCCAGCTTTATTTTTAGGTGCTATAGCTTTTAAAATACATTTTGTATTTTAATCGGGTTAATAATAACAACAAGATTGTCTTTGTGCTGCAGAAAGTTATGTTGCTAGTTTACAGAACACAGTTTTATTTATTCGAAATGCCAGATGTGATGATTCTTTGAAAGTTAATTCATGTACAAGTCATAATTTTACATACCTATTAAGTAAAAGATATTTCTAACAAGGTAAAGATTCTTTACTGAAAGTATTAAAACATGAAACTAACTGACTCTGAAAGTATTGGGGAACAGTATAATTATTTATTCCTCCCTGACTTTGTTCATTCCTATTTTTAAGGATACATTAGTGAAATTTGAAGCTGATCCTGTTGAGGAGTTATATCTTTTGTATGAAGGAAAACTCTTTTGAATAGACAATTTTTCAAAGTAATGGAATTCTTGATTTAAAAAAACAATGTATTTTTTGTTAACTCTTCTTTTAATTTTCCAAAACTGAATGGTTGTAACTTAACTCTTGCTTCACAATGGCATTCACAGCAATATAACAATGACCATTCTGTCATATGGTTCTACAGTCAAAGTTCGGGAAAAGAAACCCCTTATCATAGTGGAGTGCTTTATCACCAACATTTTTGATGTCAGTATATTTGCCAAACTTGGAACAGTATTTGCAGAGTTCTTAAAACATCAATATTTTGAAACAATACCCTCTCCTGCTTTCCCTCACACAGAATGAGTAAAAGCTTTTTAATGACAACAACCAATCTGTCAACCACCTAAAGCTTGATAAGTGATTTTTTTTTTCAAGGTTGCTTTAACAGTTTGAAGAAATCAATTTTATTTCGTATCTCAGTTAAACACAGAACTGTGAATTTTCCATTCTTGAGAATTTTTTTTGTACTTTGAATAAATGTTATTCTGGATGGAATAATGATTTTAAAGATAACATTACTTTTGAAATCTTTTTGTGTGTTAGGCCGTCTAATGATGTAATAACTTAAAACCCTGTTGAAACACTACCCCCTATGGCATTGCTTTTCTTCTCAGAATTAAGTGTTATTTTCACAAGTACTAGGTGTTCTTAAAACTTTTTGTCCCTTAAGGGGTCTTCTAATTGTTTACCTTGTCAGATAATGGCTGAACCATGTACGGAGGTATAGTACATATAAGATGTTTGCACATTTGTCCTAAAAAAAGATTAAAGTTTTGAAATCATTATTTCAAACCATAATTGTATGACAGAGTTGTGCTTGCTTAAGAGGTAAGTGAAGTAATTTTATATCCCAATAATGGCTTAATTTATTTAATCTTTATGGAGTAAGAAGTTTGTAATTCTTTAATCTGTAGTAAGGGCTTTAAGGGGTCTGTACAAACAGAACATGCGACCTTGTGTATTGCAGTAAATGACTGATTTTGTTTCATGACGTATGCACATACATTGTGTATACTAGGTCGAATGTTGTCTTTTTGTGACCACACTCGTATCTAATGATTTTAAAGGGTCTGGCACATTGCCCTGCGTGAAACGCTTGTGCTGAGAAATTATCGAGTAGTAAAAAAAAGCCCTACAACTGGTTGTTTGTAGTACTTTTTAAAATACCTTTGAAAGGCATCATGAACTAAAATGTGAGGTACAGGCCATTTGATTAAGTGAATAGATGTGATAGATATATATATATATATTTCTAGATTTATAACCTTCGATTGGTAATTGAAGTCAATTAAACCACTTCACCAAGACTTGATGTTACTGGTATATGGAAATCGGTCGTTGAATTTTTTGTGCATACTTGGCTAGAGGCCATAATTGTTGATTCGACACATGGAAATCAATGAAGTGTGTTGGATTAGAGGAGAATTTTTGTGGATTCAGTTATTTTGAAGGTATCGCAGGTACCCGATAGCAGTACGAGTTTTCAGACCATACACAGAGAAAAAGAGCCTGTAATCTGATCGTAGCAATAAAACAGTCAGGGCACATTGATTTTTCCCTCTGCTAGTTGCTGAGGCCAAGAAGTATTTTTGTGCTGGAACTGAGGACTGCGATTCCCACTCTGACCGGCAAAAACAATTATCCTGGTGAACCACTGTATTATTGAACATGATTGTTTTATTATTTCAGGTGTGATTGTGGAAAAAATACCATGAATTATGGAGGACTATCTTCAGTGTGTTAGTGTAAGGGCACTCGAAGACTACATGTGCTGACCACGATGAATACGACTGTACCTAAGCATCTCTGTGATAACCTATGATTTTTTTTCCTTGGGAGCAATGTCATCTTTTGTGGCACGAGAGCTGTTCCCTCAGACTGTGGAAGGCACTTCAGTCTTGACCATGGATATTCTTGCTAAGAAGTTTCGGGAGCAGACGTTGGAAGAATCCAACAAACAAAATTCATCTCAAATTAAATTTGTAAGTATCTTAATTTACATTTTTCCTGCCTGTAGAGTTCGGGATTTTTATTTAATAAAATAATTAGACTTGTAACCGGTTTCTTCTGACTCAATTTGTTTATTTTCTAAAATAAAAATGTATGTCCCAAATGTTTCCAACTCTTGAATGACATTTGAATGCTGGATTCTTGAGTAGAATTTGTTGGATATCTGAATGTATATTTTTTTATTGATAAGCTTCAACATATTTGTGAATAGTTGAAAACATGTGTATAACACATGCAGTACTAACTGAACCAAGTGGCAGATATTTCCTTAACATGAGTTGTGACCCATAAAAATGAATATCTACCATCTCAAATGTTTTAACTTGTTAAGCATAATAAAAAGATTTGTTCCTATCATATAATGTAAAGAAGATCCGAATAAAAAGACCTTTGAGGTTGGTTTTAAAGAGCTTACATTGAACATTGTAAAGGTAATCATACAATGTGTACCACTTGATCCTTGTTCACCCGTCTGACACATGCGTCTTATTATCTCAGTTTGCAATCATGTATATATTAAAAGATATTATCACTTGTGACAATGGTGTTCTTCTAATCATTATCTTAAATTCCACTCCTTGTAGGGCAATTACATTGTTTTTCTCTAGGGTATCATATTGATATATTTGAGAGGGAAAACTGTTTCTGAGTGCGAGTTTCATATTTCAATGATTATGTATATACTTATTGATGATAAAAATACTTCATATAGATAAAAGATTATTTCAGATGATCTCTGCTTCAACTTATTTTCTGCAACACAAAGCCTGAAAGGTATTCAGGTGAGCACTTAGGTTACACAGAGAGCAAAGATATCTAACACATTATGCAAAGACAGTCCTCTCTTTGTGTATCTTGAACTTGTATCTCCTCTTGAGAACATAAAATGTAAATTGCTCCTATACACTTAGAATGTTTTAAGGAAAGGTATTCAACCGAACATTTTCTTAAATGCATTGTCTTTATGCTGACCTTTGGAATGTTTTAAGGAAAGGTATTCAACCGAATAGTTTCTTAAATGCATTGTCTTTATACTGACCTTTGGTATTCTGTCAATTTTCACCTCAGACTCATGAAAACCTACGTCATAGAAATTTAGTGTTCTATAGACAAAAAAAAAAATCTTGCAAAGTAGAGTTGAAATTTGTTTGAATGGAAAAGGGGAGGTGAATTTAAACAAAAAAATAAATGTATTCTGAAGATAAATGGACATTAGTTTATTTTAAAGAAGAATATAAAGGAGTAATAAATATTTAATACTGGTATTTAGTCAATTAGAATCCTTAATT
>NW_026922212.1:110000-155000 GCF_032062105.1 Saccostrea cuccullata | reverse complement strand
GTCTACAAATAATGGTAAATGTTTTGTCATAGATTTAAGTCACATAAAATCAGGAGATTTGTGGATGAAATTGAAGGAAAGATCACTATCAAAACACTGGTCATTACAGCCATGAGAATGGAATTTGAATTTTTTTTTTTCAGTATATCGTATCTTCATGTATTGATTGCAGGATCAGTTTGATTTCAGATATCAGTAAAATGGCACTTTTAAATTGTGATTAAAAAGTGTACAAAGATCCCAAACATGGTGTCTCGTTCTTTGGTTAAAAAAATGAAATTAAAAAAAAAAAAATGCTAAATGATTTAATAAAACTTGACAGGTGTTGATTGTTCTACATAAAACTTGACATATCATGTAGGATATGAATTTGTGTCTTAATGTGGGAGGCTTTTTACCATAGAAACAATAAAAATTATATTGCTAGGAAAATTAGTAATTTTGCTTTAATATATTACACACGTATATTTTTTTCTTTTGCAGACAAAAAGGTATTTACAGTACAGTTGAACTCTAATGAAAGAGACAATGTATTAGGTGGCTCTCCTTTTGAGAGTTACCCAGAAAACTATAGGGACCAGTCAGTATGTGACAAAAATGCCAACTGCCAGGTGGATCCGCCCTCAAAGAGACACTGTCGTTCGCTGTCTGTGCCCGCAGATAAAATGTGTCCACAAAAATGGCAACCTCAGGAGACACAAGTCTGGAAGCCAGTAGCTGTGATATCCAGTGACAGACAACATCCCACAAATCTGTGTTACTTAAATCCTTCACACTACAGTGACCTCACCCAACAGACTTCAGATTTTATTAGTATAGCTCCCACAAATTTCCATTTTGAGCCGGGAGGAGGTCAAGGGTTACATATACCACCTGATATTTTCACCCCACCAGAATCACCTGTTCCCCGCCCATCATCCACTTCCACATGTTCGGGTCGTCATGACGTTTCATACTTAAAGCTTCATGCTTTTGACAACCGTAGTCTTTCATATGAGGACCAAATCTCATCTAGCTCTTCAGCAGGGTCTACTCCCAGTGTTCCTGTATTTATTGGGTCAGTTCAGTCATCCCCACACCGACACAGAATTCCTCGATGTCGTTCACAACCTTCTGTACTGCATGACAGAAAGTATGGAGTCAAACGACGAAGGGACCATGATCAGAGACCGGCCCTGAATTTCCTAAAAATGACAGAGGTCTGTGTTCTTTTACTCATTCTCATTAGAATATCATTCAGTCTAGTCAAGCAGTGTCCAAATTTTTATCTGCAGTTTGGTTTCTTGTATGCATGTGAGTGTTGGTACTGATAAAAATTGTATATGATTTTGGAAATGTTTGGAACAGGCATTCAGTGTATACAGTTTTAATACATATTTATCATTGTTGGTTGTAGAAGGGGAGGGTGTCACGGGTATCACGATTCCATGAGGAGCTGGAGTCGGTCATGAGTCTCATGCCTATTGCCAGTTCTCCTCTGGACAAAGACGTCCCTCTCAGCCGAGCCATGGAGTCCAGCACCAGTCCTATCACAGAGATGGAGCAAGGCAGAACAAGCAGTGCTGAGTTCCTGGATCGTGACCCTAATGACCTGGAAGAGGAAGATGGACCTGTCAAGCTTCTGGGTGACTCGGATGAAGTGGAGGAAATCTTCACTCTTCAAGAGGATTTAGATTTAGAACAAATTGAAACAAATTAACTGTTGTCTGTCCTAGCATCTTTTCTGTCTTTCTTTTAAATTGGAAATGTTAAAAATACTTTTTTTTCTGATTGTACATTCTATAGTGTTTTGAATTTTACACATGGGGAGAACTAATTGCATCTTTTTCTTTATTCTGTACAAAATGTTTCCGTCCAAGTAATTTTAAAATAACATTGCAATTTGAATAACATTGCATTGATAATAAACCTGGACATGTATGTTCATTTTTTTTTTTTCAATGTGGATATACATACATGAAAGTGAAAGTATATCATTTCGTAAATGCTTTAGATTATTAAAAGAATTTTTTGTACATGTATATATACCTCAGTGACATCAAATTCATTGCATTTATGAATAATATCTTGATCAGTTTAGAAATGTTTGAAATCACATGTAGCTGTTGGGAACATTCCAGTCATAAACAATTACATATTTTCATCATTGTGAATACAACATTTTACTTAAAAAAAGAAAAAAGAAAAAATTACATAAACTCAAATTCATATCCTGGGTAAATTCATCTTAGTGAATTTTTATTGAATTAAATTTTGCAATGAAGAGCTACTTGTAAACATGGTAAAATTGATGAGCTGTGAAATATCTTATCTTAATTCAGCATATATCTTAGAATTGAACTCCCACAAATATGCCTGTCTCATTTCTATTTATTACTTTTACTTATGTATTTAATATATACATGTATAATGGCATTTAATGTCAACTTAAGTCCTTCATTTTTAGCAATTTCTACAAGATGAAAGTGTTGAAATCCACTTGATAATTATGACTCAATGCAAATGACTGGACAATTGGACTTGTAATGATATCTTTCTTTTGATAAGGTATAAGATTCATACTTATGTTAGATTTTGCTAGAATTTTGCCTAATTAGATCAAACTTTGCTTGATTTCCCGTTATTGAAGCCATGAACCAATAAAGTTTGTATACCGGGTAATATTTTATTTAGTCTTAATTCAGAAGTTTTTGCATACCGGTATATTAAGCTAGATACATGTAGGATAAAATGTGAATTTCTTGGATTTTTTAAATAAAGTACCTAGATTTTGTAATTCCCCCCTTTATCAACACAACATGAAGTCAACTATTTATTCTTTTTTAACTTTTGATATTTTGTTACTCATCGTTGAGAAAATGGTGAAATTAATGGCATATCAATTTATGAAGTCTTTGTTATTCAATGTCTTATGAACAAATGGCATATTCATTTTTCATATCAATACATTTTTACATTTTGTGGTACATTTTTTTTCATCTTGTTTTTTTTTTTTAGAAAGCAAAGTTTTTAAAAAACAGAACATTCATTGTCAATTTAATTATAGAAGCTAGTCTGGGTGTAAAGTACAATGTATATTCTGATCAAATCCCAAATTATTGTGTGACAGAAAAGGAAAGAATTGGTGAAGAATATAACACATATAATGTACTGAAATACACAATGAAATCTAAAAAAATGTTATTTATATATTTAGAACTAATTAACTAGATGGGATCAATATGGAAAGCATACAGAAACAGGACTAAGTAATTGATTTTATTGACAGATACATTCAGGGATAATTGTGTCAAAATTAGCCAAGTAGATTGGCGTCAAATTTATTGCTGTAGCATTTCCCTTGCTTTGAGTAAGGTTTGTTTTTTAATTCATCTACATATTGTACACTGGATATTCATGTATAGAAACAGAACAAAGCTGTATATCGACTTCCCAGTCACCATACAGATGCTGAAGTGTGTTACTGTGTGTCATAATTAGAGAGAGACACATTTTGATTCAAATCATGGCATTGTTAAATTTATGTGGTTAATAAATGAAAATTTATTCTGTTTTTGTGTTCTGAGTCAAACAAATGGTCTTTAAGCTGTTAGCGATGTTCCTGACTTAGGGGTGCATTTCCCCCCTGAAATTAATGTAAATATTGAGAGGTAATGTTTACATTGCATTGTGGAAATTTCAATTTACATTATCATATACCGGTAATAGATGTACACAGGAGGCTTCTCATTTTTTTTTCAGACATTTCTTTCCATTAGAGAGCTCACTGAATAATCCTTCAATTTAATCTTGCATTTGCATCATGCTGGTTTAGTTCAATGGAAGAGTCCTACTGATCATTATATTCTGAAAAGAGAACATTGATTTAATTCAACTATATTTTCACTCGGCATGACATCACATCCTTTGTGCTTTTCCCTGAAAGTATCCTACCCTGGAGAGAAATAAAGTACGATGTCCTTTGATCTTGCATGGTGAAGATGGAACATTGTTTACATTGTGTAATATGAATAGGACCAGTGAGCTTTTCTTATCAAAATTTGTCCATTGTCTTGTCATTGACTTAAACCTTTCACAATTTCTTCTCCTTTGGACCAATTTTAACCAAACTTGGCACAGAGTATCCTTGGGTAAAGTGGATTCAAGTTTTTTCAAATAAGGGCCAACCTCTTCCAAGGGGAGGTAACTAAGAAATAGTGAAAATTGGGGGGGGGGGGTGTATTTAAAAATCTTTCAAGAACCAGTGGGCTGGAAAAGATACAACTTATGTGAAAGCTTCTTAACATAATGTAGATTCAAGTTCGTCCAAATCATGACCCTCAGGGGCAGGGACCACAATGTGTGATCAAAGTTTTACATAGAAATATATATTAGGAAATATCTTTAAAAATCTTCTTCTCAAGAAAAGCAAAGCCATGATTGAAGCATCCTAAGTAAGTAGATTCAAGATTGTTCAAACTATAACCCTCAATGGTAGGTTGGGGCCACATGGGGGGATCAAAATTTCACATAGGAATTTGCAGGAAAATATCTTAAGTTTAAAAATCTTCAGAAGAACAGCAAAACCATGATCTTTATATGAAAGCAACCTCAGGTGGTTCAGATTCAGTTTTGTTCAAATCATAACCCCCAGGGGTATGGTGAGGCCACAATGGGGGATTAAAAAAAATCTCTAAATTTTTTTCCCAATCTGTTCAAGAACAGCAAAGTTATTTGCTATATTGATAAGGAGGCATCCTCAAGTAGTATAAAATTCAAATTAAAACTTTGATAATAATATTTTACCCACTATAAGGACTAAGGATCCTCAAATCTTGACAGTTGATGAATCATTTGACCTCATGTCACATTGACTCAAAAGTAGGTCACACTGACCTATATTTTGAATTTCCTAAATTCTTGAAGAAGGGAGGGCATTATTGCTGTTTCCATTCATTTTCTTTTCTTTGCAGAGGTTGAACATATTGAAATGAAATTTGGTATGCAAATTTCATCATGGAATATTTAGGAAGCAATGTGAAATGGGGGATTTTTGACACAGTTATGCCCCTTGAAGACAAAATTCTAACCTATAAAAAAAACTTTGTTTATTTTCTTTGCAACTTTGGTATACAGATTTATCATAAGAATATCATGAAAATCCTGTTTTGGGTAGGGGATCTGGCAATTTTTAAAAATATATCATGTTTCAATTATGATTTTGAAGATATCCACAAATGATTGAAAAAATTTGCAGTTTACAAAATTTCAGGTTACAAAGTGTGTAAACAAAAAAGGAGATCAAAACAAAATTATCTAACCTACAAAAAAAATTTCAAGGCAAATGTGTCTATTTCAAAACATTTAAATTATTTTGTGGGTGAGAGGTTTTGACACCAAATATTTTTTTTCCCATTACTATCAATTTCCTTTTGTTTGACCTAACCTGCATGTAACTTTTGAAAGCAAGGAGGCCCTACACCACAATGCCCACATGACTATATTTTTTTCTTTGCAAAAAAGTGCTGTTCTTCACTACCCCCCCCCCCCCCCCCCCCTTGTAATATCCATTGAGGCCCTATTCTACCCCAGGGTCATGATTTGAACAAATTAGAATCTACATTATACACCTGCCAGGATGCTATATCCCTTGGATTTAGAAAAATTCCAATTATTGGGGGAGGGGGGCACAAGTGTTTTACAAACTTCTTGTTTCAAATGATTTTGATGCATATCTTAGCAAATGATTGCTGTAAAAATTGGCAGTTTAGGCATCACAAAGTGTGTAAACCAAAAAGGAGATCATCATAATTATCTACTGATGAAATTTCAAGGCAAGTCATTTCAAAACATTTAATTACTTCAGATACTGAGAGGTTTTGAATCATCATATCTTGTAAATTGATGCATCATGAAACCTTGGATCATATTTATGAAACAAGAGGCCCATGGGCCACAATGCCCACATGACTATGTATATTGGAAACTTAGGCCCCATTCACTGGGTCATGATTAGAACAAATTAGAATCCACATTATACCCCTGCTAGGATGCTTTCACATAGCTATCATCTTTTCCGGTCCAGTGGTTCTTGAGAAGATTTTTTAATGACCCCTACCAATTTTTGTCTTTTCTTTATTATATCTCCCTTTGGAAGGGGACTTGACCTTTTATTTTAATATTTTTCACTCCCTTTCTCCCAAGGTAGTTCTTGAGAAGTTGAAAATGTGAAGTTAATGGATGAACGGAGACAAGAGATGATAGAATAGCTAACTTGAGTTTTCAGCTCAGGTAAGCTAAAAAGTGTTAAGTCCATTCAAAACTTTTGTCATTATAGGTTACACTACTCCTATCTATGGAAAATGTCAAATATTTGCACACTTACAACATGAATGACAGTACACACTGTGGAGTACTACTTGATTCAGGAATTGTGTATATTAAAGATCAGTTCAATTATTTAAGTTTATCTTGTAAGCAATTACCGGTGCAGGATTAATGAAAAGGAAATATTGGTTTAGAAAGTGAAAATGTATAGTGTATTATATAAGAACCAAATTACAGATCTTTGAACAATTGAATCGCATTCAAACACCAGTGGAAGTGCTTTTTAAAAAGTAAACCTTGAATGGATACATAATTTTGCTCGAGATTTCCACTGCAGTTCTCTTTATGCTTAATTTCATTGGATCCAGTCTTGAATTCCATCTGTCATCGAGTGTATTTGAATAATTTAAATTCAGTTCAGGTACTCCAAGAAGTACTTTTACAGACTGAGGTTAAATGCTAGTTCAAGCTACATTCCAGACTTTAATATGAGCTTGCATTATGTTCAAAAAATCTTGTTTCAAGATCAAGGTGTCCATGCATTGTCACAAACCAAGGCCTTTTGTAGGATCCCCTCCCATTCTGGAGAGAGCTATATGTGGACTCCAGACCATGGCTTGAGATGATGGGGTTCATGATGTTCTTCATTTTCAAGTTAGAAAAATAAATGCTCAAATGTAGATGGTTCACCTTTCAACTTCTGCTTAATCAAGATTGTATTCTCAATTCAATATTGTTTGCTTCATTCATTGAAAAGGAGGGATCCCATTTTGAAATATTTAATCAACTTTTGAGCTAAAATTCTGTTCGTTATCTCATTATCCCATCCAAAGTACAGATATCCAAGTTCTACAACATTTTAACGAATACACAAGATCATCTCTCTGGAGGAGGCACAATGTAGGGATGAAACATCAATCAGATGCAAACAAAATAATCAGCAACAAATTTCAATTAGTATTTTTTTTATTTTTAAATGTTTAATCTCTTGACCTAGGTCTATGCAATTTTTAAATTACAATTTAACAGTAAAAAAAGCAAATAAATGGTTGCAGAAACACAATGAAGTCTACTTGTTTTAAGACCCTTTTTTGTTAATATCAAACTATCATACACAGAAGCTGGGATCATCAGGTTTGCAGTACTTTAAGTGATTTACAGCAAAGCAGATATGTGTGCTTAAAAAAATCTTAATCTTAACACTCAAGAAAATTCATCACAAATCTAACAATTTTAAAATTGAAATAATCATAAAAATCCTCCTTCTTCAGACAATGAAAAACATGAACACTTTAAAAGTTTTTGCTTAGAAAGTAGAAACCATTTACAAGTGTTAAGTTATTTATATATTGAAGGTTATGTGTGTGCTGGTACATTTCAAAAATTCAAAGAAAATTAGAGCAATTCTTAAAACATTATGTCATGGAATCCATTAGTTCATAATAACTACAAACTTCCAATATGTAAATTTGCCCTATATTCAAAACACTGAACATTTATTTATATTTACTCCTCTTTTAACACTTAACACTAATATTTTCATGTGCTTGATCAATGAAAAATTATATAACCAATTTGACATATACTTGATGTACTTTTTAATTTAATAGAAAAAAGAAGACAAAATACTTTTAAATTAGTAGAAGTTGTAATCTCATTAAGGATAAATAGTACAAGTAAATATCAATAGGAACAGAATGTAAACATTTAGCTATAATCACTGATGGGATTCAAGGATAAAGACACAGAGCATTGCCTAAATGCTTTATTAACATGCATGATCTTGTTAGAGCTGCAACAACTTTTTCTGACTATCAAGAACATTATCACATAAAAATAAATATTGCACATCATATGATAAAACAATTGTTTTACTTGGCAGTAAATACTGTACAAATAAGTAAAACACTAAATGCTGATAGAAATGTAAATTCCAGGGCAATTCTTTTATTCCCACAAACAAACACACAGCAGTGGATTAATGTTTTCTTTCATATTTTAAAACAAAGCAATTCTGATTCATATTTGAGACATTTTCTTGAGCAACTCATAGTTTATAATTGCTCATACATTATTGGGGGGGGGGGGGTTGCATTTTATATTTACTGTAGCAACTCTCTGGGATATAGGACATACTTTTGATAGATATGTGATTTGATTGGGACCATGATTAATGCAAGAAAAATCTTTCAAATGGGAATTCCTGGGATACAGATATGGCACCAAAATAAAGGGATAAGCTGTGAACTCTGTAAGTTTTCTATAAATTATCTTAGATGGTATAAATACATGTACACTCTATATGCATGTCTAGCCTTTTTCAACCAGGTACAAATATTTACAAAGAAACCTTTAAAGTACATGTATTAGCACTATTTTTTTTCTGGTCACCTAAAGTGACAATAGAAAAAAAGAAAAACATCAAATGGAAAATATTAATGGGGAAAGAGGTCACAAGGCCATCTTAGGAAACTGCTTTGGTGAAAATTTTTCCTGATGCTCAGAAGAAGTCTGATGCTCTAGGTTTGTACTTATAACAAAGGACGAAAAAAGAAGCCATTGCCATCATACCACAACTGTAGAAGGAGTTTTTAAAGGAATTTCACAGACATTTCTATTTTTAGTAACAATGGCAACACTATTCATCAAAATCAAAAACCGATGCACTATTTTATATATCTTAGTGTAGTCTATTTGTTTGCCAAGTTATATTGCAATCAGACCAAAACTGTAGGAGGAGTAATGTTTTAAAGGAATTTCACATGAAATACTTTTTTTAGTAACCATGGCAACACCGTCATTGAAATCAAAATCCGATGCATTATTCTATGTGATCTTTGTAGACTACTTGTGTGCCAAGTTATACTGAAATCAGACCGAAACTGTAGGAGGAGTAAATTTTTAAAGGAATTTCACAGAAAATTCTATTTTAGTAACAATGGCAACACCGTTCAACGAAATCAAAAACCGATGCACTATTTTATGTATCTTAGTGTAGTCTATTGTGTGCCATGTTATATTGAAATCAGATCAAAATTGTAGGAGGAGTAGCATTTTAAAGGAATTTCACAGAAAATTCTATTATTAGTTACCATGGCAACACCGTTCATCGAAATCAAAAACCGATGCACTATTTAATGTACCTTAGTGTAGTCTATTTGTGTGCCAAGTTATATTGAAATCAGATCAAAATTATAGGAGGAGTAGCGTTTTAAAGGAATTTCACACAAAATTCTATTTTTAGTAACCATGGCAACACCGTTCATCGAAATCAAAATCCGATGCACTATTTTATGTATCTTTGTGTAGTCACTTGTATGCCAAGTTATATTAAAATCAGACTGTAGGAGGAGTAGCGTTTTGAAAATGGACAGACAGACAGACAGACGGACGGACGACGGACACCTTACTATCGCATAAGCTCTTCTGGTCTCTGACCAGTAGAGCTAAAAAAGGAGAAAAAAGACACTGTTTTGTGCCACGTACTCATCAGTCTACATTATAGCACCTTAACATGCTTTATTCAGTCAGCATTGATATCAGTGTGTAGTCTACAGCTTATCAAGACCACTAATTCAGTGTGAATTGTTAACATTATAAGTTACCTCTCAGAAAATAAAGTTACATCTGTATTGACAGCAAAGATTTCACATATTTACAAACTAATCTGCCTACAATTCCTACACGGAGTTGAGACTTAGCTTAACTTCTAACTACACCTACTTTTAAGTACAATATTTATATTTATACACTTGAGTATTATCACAGTTCGTGACCCTGGTACACACTGCTTATAGAAATTCTTGGTTAAAATGGAAAGGCAGACAAACCTGAAATACATCACCCAGAAAATGAGCTTTACTTTCCCCCTCCCACTAATTATATTCAATTTCTGGAAAAATAATTCTTGATATGACGCTGTTCCTCTGAGAAAATTGTGTTTAGATTTTGTTTTAATTCTGCAGTAAAAGCACTGATCATCATGTCTTTTATATATATGTATTAACTCTGGGATTCTTGAGATTCCCTAAAAGTGGGACTTCTTGACTTGATGCTCTGATGACGATTCTGATGGCTGACCGTTAACGGACTTCCTATCAGCTTGTGCAGTGTAAGTTTGGGGATCCTGGGATTTTATGTCGGGCTACACAGCAGATGCTTTGGGATTTGTTGAAATGGCTACTAAGGCTGCAATTGTTATAGACACACGTATAATACCACTCTCATCCAAAATGTCTTGTGAACTACAGATCTGCTCCTAAGAATTAAAGAAAAAGCATACATTAAATCCCCAAAATGGCAATTATGATTAAATATTCATAAGGTCTCAAGATATTAATAAAACTGTTGTCAGTGTTTAATCAGAATCTATCTGATACCAAATCTCTGCATCAACAACATATTGGCAAAAACTGAAAATTAATTCTTCCTTCATATTTTGTTACAAGTAGCTTTTGAAAATTTTGAACATACTACATGTGTTATCCATTTATTTAAGCATGTTAAAAAAAGTCATATACAACTTTGACATAGGTTACATTGCACAAAAATCACAGCTGCTTTCAACTACTGACAGAGTTTAAACAGATTCTTTGGAGGCATAAAATGCTTGGGCTACAAGCAAATCACAGTAAAACAAAATATATACATGTACGAACTAGTCTTGACAGACTATTAAATACACATACAGGGTGTTTCATAATATATGTTACATTTTGAATCATTAGTTTGACAAAAACAAGAAAAAGATATAGATGAGTCTTTATATCAAATTAATGCATGTATCCATAAGATTCATTATGTTTAATTACAAATCAAAATATTAAACTCTGAACAAAATCTTACACATTAATGAAAATTAGCGAAATTTCCAAGTTGCGTCATTTTTTACTTAACTACGATGTATTTCACGTCAACAGGTCACATTACATGTTCTATATCTCTATTTTTTCAACAACAAATGAAAGTTGCTTCTAAAGATTATAGCCTAGTCACATATTTTTGCTTAGACAATCCTCATTTGAAGGTCTATGTTCTCTCAATCAGTATCTGTGGTCTAGGATTGTAGACCTTGTTCTTTAAGAACCCCTGCACCCAAATATTGAGATTGTCAAATGCAAAGGTCATCTTTCCTTGCATTATCGAAAATGTGTACAACAACTTCAAACCATATTTCAAAGTTAAATGTATGCTGAAAATGCTGATAATGACAGCATCAATTTCTGAAAATATCTACATCTATCAGACATATCAGAAGTTTGCAACACTAAGAGTCTCCATTTCACAAAATAAATCTCCGTTTCTTTTAAAGTCTTTAGGCTTACTGGAATACCGTGTCATTTATCCCATATATTGCCTGTCCCTGTCCTTTAACCTTGCTACTAGCCTTCTGATAGGCATCCTAGAAAGCTTACTATTCTTTTGCAAAATTTATTTCATTAACTTCTGAATCAATTTTGGCGATATTAATTGAAAAAAAAAAAACAGCTTTAAAATTCAAGACTGAGTTGATATAATTTAAGTCCATTTAAAAAATATTCAAATTATGGCAACCGCGTTTATATCACAATTAATCATTGTAAGACCACGATTTCCATGACTTTTTCACATGGAACGAAAATGCAGAATTTGATGTTTAAAATGATATATAGTTTTTAATAGAAGTATAATAGGTAAGAGAAATAATTAGATTTAAAAATGTAACATATATTATGAAACACCCTGTATAATATAAACCATGAAAAATTAAAAACCATTACTTTTTTTCTTAATGTAATCAACTATGCATTGATATATTGCCTTATTGCCAAGTTATAGACTCACCTCATAATCATACTAAGTCAAATTATTGTCTTACACACCCTTATCATACTCAATATTAAGTTCACAGCATAATCATACTAGTAAGTCAACTTATTGTCTTGCACACCCCAAACATACTCAATATAAGTTATAAACTCACATCATAATCATACGAGTAAGTCAATGTTGTCTTCCACACCCTAATCTAAATCATACTCAATATTACATTTACACTGTAATTATTATAGTCAGTATTCAGTTCATCTTGGCTAGTCAAGGGTGTCTGATATGCTACTCTCCTCATAAGCCCTTGGCATACAGTGCTGAAAGGACAGGAGTGTTTTCTTCAGATGATTTAAAATTTTGAACAGGTATGCATAAATTGCATCATCAACAGAAATAAATAACGTATTTAATGTTAAACCAAGAAAGTTTTTATAGAATAATTAACAAGGAGGTATTGATTTTTCATTTGTTATTTAAATTGCAAATCTAAACATCTTCAATGTAGATTCTAATTCATATTTTGCTCATATCTTAAGATTTTGGAGGACATCATATCTATTCATAGAATAATATGTGATTGTTGTTTACTTGTGTTTTTCATTCCCAAGATAAAGAGCCAAAATATGTCCCAAAGGCAGATATCATAATTTACAAAAAACAATTGCTGACTGCTCGAGTGGTGTCAATCGACTACAATCAGAACTTGAGAAAAAAAATCCCAACTTTTTTTAACAGCATATGCCAAGGGCTTATGAGGAGAGTAGCGTACAAGAAACCCTTGGCTAGCCAAGATGTATTCAGTTTTGCCTTTTACACTGTAATCAGACTCAATACATACTTATTTTCATATGTACAATGTAATCATACAAATTACAGCAGTGTTTCCTCTTTAGTTACATTATAATCATAGATACAGATTAATTGCCCTTTTAAATGTTATCTTACTTTGTACAGATTTATTGCTTTACACATAAATTACATGAACACACAAAAGAACAAATTCTTCTTCAGTTATCACAATTATTTAGGAAGAGAGTATGAATCTAGATTACACAGCAGCCAATAATAAATCTCAAAATATAAAAATTAAATGAAAATTGCTTCAGCTTCAGCAGTTCTGAAAAGTACTTGTTGTTTTCAATACTGAAATGGGCTAATTAATGATTGTGCTTATCAGTTTAAGATGAGAACAGCACTAATTTTGAATACATGCACAAATATTGTTATAAACATCTTATTTGTACAGAAAATTAAAAAATAGACATGTTATCAATGACAATGTGCAAACAGCAGTAAAGGTTAAGATTGTGAAAATACAAATGCGAGTTGAATTGTCTTTGAACATGCAAGTTCTTTTAACATGCAAGTCGTTAAAAAAGTAATTGGCACCATTGAACAAACATTAAAATTAAACATTCAAACTTTCACCTATTATATAATTAAAGAACACAGACTTTGGACTATCCAACTATTAGTAAGATAGATTGGCAGTTCATGCAAGAAAATTTAGTGCAGAAAACGTAGAACTTTAAAGCTCTACAATAACAAATGCTAGAACATGTAATTATTTCATAAAACACCATGCCCTTCACAATAAATCAACCACCCGACCCTGGAGCCATAAAACTTAGGCTAGCTCACTTCTGATCTCAATCTCACTTTTCCTACTGTAAATTCCTTTCGTAAAAGTGAGACTAAGATCAAAAGTGAGCTTGTCTTAAGTTTTATGGCCCAAGAGCCAGAGGCACACAGGCATTTGGTCATGTATTATGCATTTAGACACTGAAATTAGTGTAGCATCAATATCACAAAGATTAGCTTGAGTGCATCACAGATATCCTAAAATCACAGCGGTACAGGTAGCTAGAAAGACAATAAAACATAGTTTGGCCACAGCAAAGTCTCGTGGGGTTAGTCTTGGACACAGATCTAAGTGTTGCACAGTAACTGAGACACGAGCTGGCCTTAGCTCTTCTGTTATATCATCACATGCACAAAGGAACTCCTGTAACGAGTTACACAACAAATGTCATTTCTCGGACACAAATAGATATACAGTATTTGTAGGAATTTATTCAAACATAGGTAATCAGAGATTACAGAGCTCACCTCAACGAATGTTGTCTTTAAGTAAGGCAAAGTCACACAATTAACCAACAAAAAGTGTACATTCCAAAAATGAAAATATTTAAGCAATTTTGATCTGATACTTTGAAATAGACCTACATAAACAATTTAAACTAGTTCTTCTTCATGAAAATGTAATCAAAATCCAGCATCTGAAGCAAATTTGAGAATTTTCATCTCTTGATGAAAACTTTAACCTGTTCACTCAACCGCAAAATGTAGGTCAGATTCAGCATCCGAAGCAAGCCTGGTAGTGTGCATCCTTAGATGTATCATCCATGCAAGTTTGGTCAACATACGGCTTATAGTTACTTGGAAATGAAACCTGCACCAAAAACTTCAACCTGTTCACTCAACCACAAAATGTAGGTCAGATTCAGCATCCGAAGCAAGCCCGGTAGTATGCATCCTTAGATGTATCATCCATGCAAGTTTGGTCAACATAGGTCTCATAGTTACTTGGAAATGAAACCTACACCAAAAACTTTAACCTGTTCACTCAACTGGAAAATGTAGGTCAGATTCAGCATCCGAAGCAAGCCCGGTAGTATGCATCCTTAGATGTATCATCCATGCAAGTTTGGTCAACATAGGGCTTATAGTTACTTGGAAATGAGACCTGCACCAAAAACTTTAACCTGTTCACTCAACTGGAAAATGTAGGTCAGATTCAGCATCCGAAGCAAGCCCGGTAGTATCCATCCTTAGATGTATCATCCATGCAAGTTTGGTCAACATAGGGCTTATAGTTACTTGGCAATGAGACCTGCACCAAAAACTTTAACCTGTTCACTCAACCGGAAAATGTAGGTCAGATTCAGCATCTGAAGCAAGCCCGGTTGTATGCATCCTTAGATGTATCAACCATGCAAGTTTGGTCAACGTAGGTCTCACAGTTACTTGGAAATGAAACCTGCATCAAAAACTTTAACCTGTTCACTCAACTGGAAAATGTAGGTCAGATTCAGCATCCGAAGCAAGCCAGGTAGTATCCATCTTAAGATGTATCATCCATGCAAGTTTGGTCAACATAGGGATTATAGTTACTTGGAAATGAAACCTACACCAAAAACTGCACCAAAAATGTTAACCTGCTCCAAAAACATTAACCTGGTCATTCCTTTGCTGAAATTGCAGCATCTGAAACTTTGACTGGTACGATGAAACACACTAGAACCATCTTCCATGCATGTCTAATCAATATAGGACATAGAAGTACTTAAAAAGAAAACTGCTCCAAAAAACTTAACCTTAACCTGGGACGCCGACGCCGAGGGTATTACATAAGCTCCCCCAACTTCGTTGAGGTGAGCTAAAAATAGTTCTTTTATAAAGTTAACATAATTTGTCATAACTTCAAAAAAAATTTTGATAAATTATTTGGTAAATAAATCATGTACATGTATCATCTTAAAAGTAATATTGTGTTAGATTATTTATTTAAATATATTATTAAATAATGTATGGTATATAGATGTATAATTACTTCCAAACAGAGTTAATCATGCTCTAAGAAATTAAATGAAACTCATAATACATGCTCTGTTAAAACAAATACTGTGCAACACTCAGTCTCTATACTCAACTTTCCATTAAATTTTATTATCTGGAGTAAAATATATTGTCTACATCCAAGATAACGGAATTTTCCCTGCTCACCAGGAATTTTAGACTACAAGTCCTTTCACAATAACCGCAGTGCAACTTTTTTTACAGGGCAAATTAAAAATGCTTGGTGAAGTTTTTGTTGATAGATGAATTAAATGACGTAAATAAACCAATTGATTTTATACATATTTCAAAATGTATCGCTCCACCCTGCAACAGATAAGTAATACAGTTACTGTGAAGGGGCTCATTAAGGAGAAAAACCATTGATATCACAACTCTTCATAAAAATTTTTCATCATGACATCTCCATAGAAAAGTGACCAAAATGATCTTTGAACATCCTCAGACTGAACATGTTTAATGCAGTTTTTTCATTTCTCAAAAATTTATATAAAATTAATGAAAAATATTTCTTATAATTACCGGAAATATTTATATCGCAAAACACTTCCATTAGTTAACATTAAAAGCAATGAATAACAATTTCATTAATCTCCTTTTAATGTCCTTCCCATTAGCTACATGTATGTTGTATTACTGCCCTCTGATCTCCACACAGAGGTGGAAGAAGATTTTTAGGAACAAATTTACAATTAATTTTATTTAAAACATTTTTTTATAATTAAAAAAAGAATACATATTTACATTAGATTTAAAGATAAAGACATCAAAGATATGGTATCTTTACTTCCACAGGGATACAGGGATAGATGTCAACATTTGACAGGGGATCCAAGTAGACCTCAGTAGGTAAAGGTATTTTTAGTAATGAAAATTAGAACTACTTTTGGCAAAGAAAACTGGCCTGTATTTAAAAAATTTCAGTACAGTAATGCAGACAAGTAAAACATGATGAACTGGCTGAGAATGAAAACCAATAGATGAATTTTAGTTATATCAGTCTGAAATAAAAGTGCATCTAACTAGCCAGCATGTGGAACAATTTGTGCTCTATATCATTTCAAGCTGTGTCACTAATACTTACATCTATTTTAATCTAAACGGTTATCATTATAATAATAATGTTTATCTTTATAATTTTCCTTTTATACACCCATCTAATCTAAATGTTATCATTCTAATAAGTGTAATGTTTTTCTCAAGTTTTTAATTTTTATTTCTAATCACTTTTTTAGTGGTTCGTTTCCATCTGTGTTGATAAAATCACATACACATGTTAAAAATGGATTTTTTTTTAATATTTTAAATCAACCCAAATATTTTTTCATCATTATTTGGTAATTATTATAAAGTGTGATTAATAAACAGATACCATTCATGTACACAAAAAGCATGACCAAAGAAGCCCAAGATATAAAGAGCAGTAAAATCTTCAAGGCACGGAGGTTACAAGTATAGAAGTTATTTCATGTGTGAATGGAACATAGCAAGGAACTAATTGTGAGGATTAATGAGGGAGTTAGATATGTGCCCCTTCACATTCCTTGCCTGGAAATACTGAATCTTTCAGAATGATCCTAAAGCTTCCTTCAATTGTTCTCTCTTCATATGGCAGCTGTTTTGTGGTCATTTTTTTTTCTGCATTCATTTCTCTTTGAGTCAATGATTTCACTTCCACAGGAATCATACACTCATAGATTTGATCCAAACATACAGTAGTTTACAAATACACCAATTCAAATAAAATCAAATCAGATCATAATTTCCTTTTATAAAAGCAGGAATATTATTAAAAGTAGATTTGGCATAATTTAGTCATAAAAATGTGGTCAGATGGTTTTTAAAATACATGTCATTTTGAAATACAAAATGTTGAGATTCACTCTATTCAACACACACTTTTGCTGTATCTACCATGTTTACAACAAAATTCCAGTAGCAAAGAAATGACAGCAAAATTTAAAAATTATATAAAAATTACATTATAAGAAACTTAAAAACACATGTAGCAGGAAAATATAAAACATGGACTCCATAATATGTATACTGTGATGCTTACTTGTAACAAAATATAATAAACAATCAAGATACACTCTGTTAAAATGCCAACTAAAGTAAGTCTGTTTAACAAAACTGATTATAATAATAAAAAAAATTCCTTTCGTTACTATACCTTCCCTACTCCAACTTTTCGACATGCTTCTAGAAAATTCTCAACATTCTTCCGGCATTTTGCCATTGTAAGTTTTGGCTGAAATGAAATAAAATAACACAAATAAACTCATCAGAAAATAAACATGGAAACATTGTATGTTGGACCTTCATAATTCAATAACACTTGCTACTTTTTAAGGCAAGAAATGATGGAGAAATTATGCAAACCATACTGGCAATTGAAATGTTTGAAAGCTAATTTACATTTTAACATCTATCAATACATTTATCATAAAGAAAACATTAAATCAAGTAGATAGAGAGCAGCTTTATGTACTTCCACATGATATAAATAAGGACTATTTACCACAGCAGGCGAGGGTACATGGATACTGAGGACAGAGCGGGGCCTGATGTTGTTGGCAAACTGACACAACAACACGCCGTCCCTCAGGGACTCCGGCAAATTATCCGGCAACGTCACCTTCAGTCTCTTCTCTATTGTCTGTTAATAAATACAAAATGTCAGTGCTCCTGTTTTACTGAGTAGTGCTTTCAATATTCATAAAATATGTAGCATTTTAAGGAGCTTGCTGAAATTGGTATGAAAATACTGTATACAGGGTTACTTTCACCCTGTGTTATTTTCGCCATTACACACTTGCAAACAATTTTGCTCCATTTTAAATTCACCCAGTCATAGTTTTTTAAAGAAATTATACTGTATTCTTTGAATTCGCCGCATTTTGAATTCACCAAAATGAGGTTAGGGCGAAAGGGGTGAAAATTCCCCTGTATACAGTAGACAATAATCTTTTTACCATTCTGAGGCGATTTAACTGCTCTGCCTCTTCCTTCATGCGTTCCTCTTGTCGGCGTAGTGTAAAATTTCCATCATCTTTGTAACTATCAATCACTCTCATTGCACTCCCTGAACCTAAGAGAAATACTGTATCATTTAGTTGAAAGACATTTTCAGTGACAGTAACGAATTTACTTCCAAACGTACTTTGATGCTAAATGATTCTAAAATTGCAAGATATTCAGAAAAAAGTAAAATTAACCATTTATTGTTAAAAAATTGAGTCAATCTCTGAAAGCCTTTTTAATTCTAAAATGAAAAAGTTAATTCCTTGATTAGCATCTACAAACCTGCAGATCTGCGAGATGCTGCTCCATAACTTGTTCTGAGGGGTGGGTTAGGTGGGGTTTTCTTGTCATCCCTCTGTTGTGAAAGAAAGCCACACATTATCAATACTTTAAGGTAAATTACTAGTACTGACAACTGTATTTACACAGAAGAATTTCTGGTGGTATGAGTATCAGATGCACATGAAACATTTCTGTCAGTGAAGTACTGTTTACCTTGGCTATCATACTATTGACAGCATTCTTCTGCACCTGTCTTTTATCTTCTCCAGGTGTTGTCCGCCCACCTTTACCTGGCTTACCATCCTCCTGGAAGAATTTCATACATCATATATTTATATCAACAGAAGAATTATGTTTAAATTCGTAGAAAAATCTATTCAAATTTTTTGTTTAATATTAAGTTTCACAGATATTTTACTGTACTTTAATTACTACAATCTGCTTACCTGGGTTCAATGTTTTGTGGTATCAAAATAATATGCTACACAAGTACTCCGAATTTTAAGACGGATAAAACCTCAAGACTTACCTGTGAAGATCCCGTAGATGGTCTGTTAGAATTGCTTCTTACAGGGGTAGGAGGAGGGACATTGCTTCTCTCCCCACCTGCTGCACCCCTCCCAGATAAGGGCGTGGTGGCAGTTGTTTTGGTTCGTCGAGTGGCCCCGCCTCCTTTGTCGCCGATTTTGTGTAGTGAAGATGTCGAGGAACTGGGACTGTTGGTTCCCGTAGATCCCAGGGAAGACCTCGGACTTGGGCTCGGGGAAATTCCAGGACTATTTCCTCCATTTACAGAACTGAAAAACAGACAAAATAAAAATTAATAGTCCTACATCTTATCTTCACAAAAATTTAGGTTATCAGTATTAAAAATCAATAGAAATGCACTTTTCCTTTCTTTAAAAAATAAAAAATATGTACATGGGAAAAACAATGAAAGTCCATATTAAAAAATCATATGACATATTTATTTAATTGGCCTTTTTTATGTAAAACAAGACTACACATTATTCAGGAGAAAAGAACCAAAACTTTCCAATACTAGTAGTCCTTCCAATGCTACGATTAGTGCTTTTTTTTTTTATACCATTATATTTAACTCATGTTTATATTACATATACATACATATATAGCAGTCAGAATAGTTTAAACATTTAACCAGATAATACAAATATAATTCTTATTTCTTAACCATCTAAAAAGATAACATATAAAGAATATACCGAGTATGAAGAGAATATTGAAAGAAGAATAACCATTTAAAGGATAATTGAATACATTCATGCAGAAGTTTTTTCTTTCTCTGTGTAACATATAGGTTCTAGTAAATGTTTAAACATTTATCAATGTATCATTGAATCAAATAAAACACATTTACTATAATCTTAAAAAAGATTTAAGATAAAGGAAAAACTTAATAGATATACTGAAGTGAAAACCACACTAAAACAGAAACAATGAGTACTGGTATATGCAGTGTTGTATGTATCATTATGTCTACTGTATGAAGTCCTTTGGTGCATTGTCTTGAGTTACGTAAGTACCTCAGTCTAAAGATTATGTTAAAACACTTCACACAGGAAATTCTTGCTGTAACTACCAACTTCCCTAGAAATCCACAAAGGACTTTATCAATCACACCACTCATACATATTTCAGGTGAAAAAATTACTTGAGTGGAATATCCATTTTTATTTTGATGCATTATGATTTTTTTCCTGTTTATTAATGTGTGGAAAAAATGAAGAAAAAAGTGTGAAATCAGGTTTTAAAACAAAGTTCTTTGTGTAAATCTGACAGTTCATGTAAAGGGCTTTCCCATGATCATAAATCTTTGCTGGTCCGAACAAACAAAAATCATGTGCAACTTTTTTACTTAAACCTTAATTCATAAGTATATGACTCACTCATATTTACGATTCTTTCTGTTTTTCATTTGAAGGTCAATAATATGACTTTCCCAACAATACACAACTTAATTACAGTATCACACATAAAATATTCCCTCTTTCATCACATACATGTAACAAAGAGCACCCATAGTCCCATCCATTTATACTTTATTTCTTGCATTTTGAAAAGCAAACAAGCGAGTGTCCTTTTGTAGCAGCCCAAATCCTATTCAAAACTTGGTAGTTTTTTAAATTTCTAACCTAGTTATATTTCACTTTGATTGTAGATAACAGAATGTTATAATAAAGGATATTTTTTGACTCTATGCAACTAAGTGTGGTAGAATTCTGTTTTTTAAAGCTTTTCACTGTCTTTCTTCTTACACTGACAATGAAATTATTACACGGATTGCAAGTATAAAAACACAATAAATGCATTATAACAATAATCTGTATTTCTTGCGATATCAACAATTATATCGAAATCATCAACAGAAGATGATAATGGAATCAAATGTTGATACAGCACCCATACAGATTTTGTCATGGTTAATTTTCTACAGTATATTTACCGGTATATGCATATTGTATATACACATATTTATATACATTATTTTATACATTATACTGAGAGGGATCAAGGAAAAGATAAATGCAGATGGCATGATAATGATTACAAAAAGCACCCTGTCCTATAATTATCATACTGTCCGTTAATATGGCCATAACAGTCCAATATTACCTGCCCGGTTTGTTCCGCAACACGGGAATGCCTCTGCTAACAGGTCTGTAAAATGTCAAATCACCAACAGAGTATGAGCACAACAATCACATTCTAACTTAATATTAATCCACTCCCAGGCATGCAATAAGAACTTCAAAAAGATAGAGGGGAGTCAAGTAAATCCCGTTAACAGTATGCACATATGTTTTTATAAATAAATATAAATACTGAGAAGAATACATGAATAGCTGTGGGAATTAAATCTCGTTTATTCTAAATTCTTTAAAATGATATAAGTATATACAAGACATAATGGTTTATCATAATAAAGTTTAAATTTCTACGGTGAATGTTAAGGTGTTCAATACATGCACTGAATGTGCTAAATAAGAAAATTGTTGGATTAATTTCATTTTTCTTAGCATTAGTTGGCTGTCTGTTTATTAATATCAAGATGCAAAAATGGCTACAAAATTTTTTTTTTACTTTTTCCAACATAAATACTGAAAAAAATCATCTCAATTTTTTAAAATTGCAATGAAATTGTCTCTCTCAAAGTAAATGAATATCATAAATTCAAACCAGAGATTAAATTTGAACTGTTCCATGAAGTCATTATAAAATGCTGCCTGTCCCTATAAATCTATTTTTGTGCACTGCATTTCTACTGCTTTTAGCGGGGAATATTCTAAATCTCTCTAGTTAAATTACTGTGCAACATGCAGTCAGTAACTTTTAAAAAATAGTGAAAGGGCAAAAGCTTCTAAACAAGCTTAGGAGAAGGAGGGGATCTACCCGTAGACCAAGAGAAAAAAAGATGCAGAGGAAATAGAGGCAATATTTACTTTTTGATTCGCGATGTGGAGCTATGAGCACCAGAGGCCCCTGTTTTGGCCCCTGATGGTTTGGCCGTTGAGGGATTTGACGTAGGGTTCGGATTTGAATCGGAACCCTGTCGTCGTAACGGAACATTTGTTGGCTTCGGTTCCTCCTTGTTCACACTGTTGGTAGTTTGATTTGGTTGTCTGCAATTACATTTGCTCCGCATTAAATTGTTTACAAATTTACTACATGCATAATTTTAATCATTTTTAGAGATTTGTTGGAGATTACATATGATGTAATTCTTATTTTTACCATGCACCCTTAAACATACATTCCTTTCCAACACACACCTTTAGTATCTAGCATTTCTACTAAATTACATGTAAAGCCCATCTGTCAGTATATAATACAATATTTTCCCCCTTACTTTGGTACCTTGCCTTGTTAGCTAATATTTAAAATCTGAGAATCATTGTTATATTGTTACTTTAAGCAAAGCAAATAATCTACTCATTTCCGATCACTTTCTTTTTATATCCACATATTGTGATAAGTTACAGAATATTTGAGTCTCTTTCAGTGCCAAATAAAACATAAGTTATGCAACCTTCAAGCAATTAAATTTCCAGACAATAAAAAAAAAAAATCTCTCAAATTGTACCCTATTCTTAGTGCACAACCATTTAATATATATAAAAAAGAAAATATTTATTATACCTGTTAAAATATCCTTATAATGCAGGATCATGATTCATACATGTATGTATCTGTCTGTATGTTCGTGTGTAATGTTGAACACATAGTGGTAATAAACTAATTGAAATGCACTTGTATAGCAAGCAATGAAAAATGCACAATATAGGATTAAATCATAATGCAACATGTCAGGATACAAGAGAGTGATTTGCTGTAGAATACAAAAGAACTACCTAACACATAGAAAAAGCCAGATAAAGAAAATAACAGACAGATGTGCACAAAGATACATATTACAAGGTGGTGAATTTCTACATCACACAAGTGCAGAAGTTTCATACAGTACCTATAATTCATGCTATAGGTATCCATTGCATTTCTGCTGTTGCGTTGCAATGGAGCAGCGTAATGAGGTACAGAAGTCTTTGCTGAATGTGGAGAAACATGAGGAGGGGAGTGAATGGAAGAGCTGCTATTTCCCATGCTAGCATCTTGCACATATCCAGAATAATGCTGAGAGTCAAGTGCTAGAGTCCTTGGAGGGTTTCCAGATGCACGAGGGTTATATGTGGGCCTGTTTGGTGAAACCCCTTGAGGAGATGCACCAAATGGGGAAACCCCATATGGAGAGCCCCTGTGAGGGTCGTGGTGTTCATTCCTGTGGGGAGAATGAACTGTTTGTCCATAGGAATATCCAGGGGGTGATCCTGGAGAAACAGGGGAGTAGGGGGACACATTTCCATGGTTATACTGAGGTTTGTAACCATATGGGGTGGGGGTGTTGAAATCTGCAGGGTGTCGGCTTGGATAACCCTTGTAACTGAAAACAAAAGTATTAGTTTTCCTCTAAAGTAAGACATTTTCTAGCATAGTATCAAATTTTGTTAATCCCTATATTAAATTTCTCTAGAGTAAAGCATTCGCTGAAGGATTCTCCTTACAGGGTAATGCTAGGGGACTTATAGATCTGTTTGCCTATTTAGCATTGTTTCAACCCCAAAATTTAAGTTTAATACAATAAATAAAATATTTCTAAAATTCAAGGGCATGGGTTTTCCCATCTCAATATTAATTCTGAGAGAAGGTCAGCTTTTTAATTTTCAAGGAAGGCAGAGATTGGTAGGACTATATCCTTTGAATTTAGTACATGTATTGGAAAATTTGATAATACATGTGTATATAGTTTTTTTTTCTCCATTCTGAAAATTCATTCTGCATGACAAAGCACATGCAAGTTACTTAATACTTTAATGATATAATCAGTATATATGATGGATATTAAAATGAAGATGTAAGGAAAGAATGTGATCTGTTATATATACATATGAAATTAATGTAATTGCTTTAGTTTTGTGTTGACTTGAAGAACCTCCGAATAGTCCATCTGAAAAATATATGATATTGGACAAGGTATTAGAAGCTGAAGGGGTAACAAAGAATAAGAAAGAATTATTGAAATATTTTGATTTATAAACCAGTATCTAAAATTTAAGGGTTTAAATTTTGTAAGTAATCTACAGTGTATTTCTTATAAACAAAGTTTTTGTTATGGTCTATACGATAAATTTGGAAACTGTGCAAAACCTAATCACTTCCTTGAGAACAAAGCACACATTTTGGATAATCTCTCTGCAGTACAATATCAATAAATAATCAGGTTCTGTGATCAAGGAATAGCTGACCTCCTCTCAATACAAATGATTATCTCAGCTACAGGAAAAAATCAGTTAAGACTAGGACAGCCATATTCCCCCCTTACACTGGGACCTTCTTATGAAAGAAATAAATTTCTGTTGACATAGGAAAAAGTATAATATGGTATAAAGGTGTAAAACCCGAGTTCAACCTTGTGTACATGGCATTTATCACCAAGAACTGATAAACAAATATCTCAATTTAATTGTTTTAATTAACATACATGTACCTTGCTCTTATAAATTGTTATGATGCTTGAATTGCTTACAAATTGAGTAATACACTGTAGATATTTAAAATTTCAGGGCAGATTATTTTATTGCATAAAAATATCAAAGTTACCCAATAGAACTCTTTAGTGTGCAAAGTCAAGATGATCCTACATACAATGTAGCTCATTTTAGTGCAGTTTATATCCTAAATTAAATCTTAAATAGTTGTGTTTTACTTTGAAATGAAAAAAATAATTTTCATTTAATTAGTGAAGAAGACTTATTTTTCATGCAAGAAATAAACAATGAAAATTTTTTCCTTAAAGGTTTAAAGATTATACTCATAAGAATCTAAGTTTGTTTTTTGTGTGTGTGTGTTTTTCAGATGCAGAGAAAAAAGCTGAGATTGGTAAATTAACATAGCATTAGTTGAGGCAAGAGATACCAAGGGTAGTATTACCAATATACATCTATTTAGTTCTGTTCTACTTTTACCTAACACCCTGACAACATAGAAACTTTTTATGCTTAAAGCTTTTTAATTTTTGATTTCCTACGTTGAACCCATGTGACTACATTCTTGAAGGGAAAGATTTGAAAAATTGTTAATATCATACTACATTTAAAAATCATTCATTTTGTTAATCACATTGAATAAACACAAAAAAACAATAACATAAACAAACCATGCATAACACAATTCCTATTGTTCAAATATCATACCATAATTCATATTTATATAAATTGTTATATTTAAACATAAGCACTTGTGCATTTCACTGGCATTAAATTGATTAACTTTGCAAAGAAAATAAAGAGTAGAGTTCATTAATCCAGAGAAATGTACACATGGAAAAAATTGTTCAAAGTAAGCGTATAAGCAGTTTTGACATACTTGTTTTCTACAGATCGTCTGGCATCCACTGGCGCTTTGTTGGCCTCTGATTCAGGGCGAGCAATCGAAGCCTTTGGTTCATCCTGCTTTTTCTCTGGCCTTCTGCTATCTTCTACTTTAACTGCTTCATTTGTCCTATTTATTCGAGTTATCAAAATAGAAATTTACCCTTGATCAAATAGTTATACGCATATTTTAACTCTTAGAAAAAGAAGTAAGTTTGACAACAAACGGTATTTGCTGTATTCCATCATTCCCACGTTTACCTTGACTCCTGCCACTGCTTCTCTAACAGAGCTTTCTGCTCCTCCTGAATTTTCTGGGCAGCTTTTCGCCTTGCTTCTCTCTCTTCTTCTTCCTGCTGAATTCTTAGCTGTTCAGCCGTCTTCTTCCTTCGTTCATATTCTACTTTCTGGCGATTAAGTTCCTATCAAACAATTCATATCTAGATTGCTAGTGGTGACAATACAAGGTTAATTTGAAGTAGCCTGAATTACAGAAAAATCCATTCATTCTTTCAAATCTCTTTATTTTTGTACAAAGAATATCCTTTTTATTATATGAAATAATGATATCTTTGCTACTTTTGAAGTACACTTTTATAGGCATATGGGTAGTTTTTCAATGGAAACTAGAACTGTCCAATAGGGACAAATACCCCCGCTGGGTTTTTCAGAGTAGGTGCCAATTCAGAAATATTTTATGGATCTAGTAAGAGGTGTTCACTATTGTCTAATAAAGTGCCCTGCCACAGCATGATACGCCCATCAAATATTGTTCGATAATCATTTAGGGTGCAAGAAAATCAAGTAACATTAACAATTGATACAGATTTCAATGATCTAATTTCCATTTCTTATCTTGTTTAAAATATTGTACATACATCTCTAAGAGACTTGCAGTGTAGGGATTAATTAAGACAAATAATACATCATATAATTCTAAACTGGCTGTGTTAGAGATTAACAAATATCCATCTGCAGCTTTAAATTGTTTATTGCATATTTTATGAAATAATGGAAATGCTACAGTCTAATAAAAAAAATCAAAAATTAATTATTCTGTAGACTATAAAATTCTAAGTGAGACATGACTGCAATTTGTTGCAAGTATATAAAAATTGAAATGTAATTTTTTTTCAATGAACATATGTATAACAAGAGATGTTTGTAAAACACTTATGCCCCCCTCCCCCCCCCCCCCACTGGAATTTTTTTGTAAGTCCAAGGGGCATAACTCTGTCAAAAATGGCGCGATTGTACCCAAAACAGAACTTGACCTAGATATTCATCTGATAAATCTGTATAGTAAATTTCATCTCAGTATGTGCAACGGGTGCAAAGAAAATGAACGGAAACTGCAAATAATTGGAATTTTTTCAAACTGCAAGGGGCATAACTCTGTCAAATATGGTGCGAGCCGTCTTCTAACTTGACCTAGATATTAATGTGATATATCATAGTAAATTTGATGTCAGTATGTGCCACGGTTGCAAAGAAAATGAGCGGAAACTGCAAATAATTGAAATTTTTCTAAGTCCAAGGGGCATTCTGTCAAAAATGGTGCTGGAACTTGACTTATTGATATATCTGTATACTAAATTTGATTTCTATGTGCAAACAAATAATTGAAATATTTCTAAGTCCAAGGGGCATAACTCTGTCAAAAATGGTGCGATTGTACCCAAAACAGAACTTGACCTAGATATTCATGTGATATATCTGTATACCAAATTTCATTTCAGTATGTGCAACGGTTGCAAAGAAAATGAACGGAAACTAAGTGGACCGACAGACCGACCGACGGACCGACAGACAGCAGCAAAGCAATATGCCCTCCTTTCTTCGAAGGGGGGCATAATTAATATTAATTATATTATACAATACTAATTCAGTTTTAATCATACACTAAAACATCAATTTGTTTTAATTACATTACACCAATTGAAAGATCTTTATACAGAAGAACTTTTAAATAAGGCCATTCTTTTTGCCCAACTTTCAAATCTCTGATGCTCTTGCCAGTTAACTCCCGACAATGAACTCATTAATTTCTCTCTAAATCAAAAATTCTTCTTGACCAGTGCTATAATTTGCCCATGAGACAAACTGAATTCCTCTCAAATCATTAACATTTGTTACAGAATTTGCTGTAAAGTATATCATAAAAAATAAGTTTTTACTTAATTTAATTTTTTAATAAGGATACAACTATATTTTTACATTTTTTAGGATTATGAAATTTATAATTTTAAAGATTAGTTTTTTTAAAAAATCACTTAAAATTAAAGGTCACAGTGACCTTGAAATAGGTCGGTACACACCGTCTACCCAAGATGCATAAATTGTCCAAGTTTGATGATTGTAAGTCTAATAGTTTTCTAGTTATGAGCCAACAAAATGGCCTGTAAAATGCTCATCCAATCATGATGAAAATCCCATGTGCACACCTTCATATGCTGAATAATAAGTGTATGAATTTTCAGACAAATCCATCCAACAGTTTCTGAGAAACGGTCCGGACAAATTCTTGTCTACAGACAGACGGACATGGTGATTCCAATATACCCCCCTAAACTTCGTTTGCGGGGGTATAATTATCAAAATGATCGCTACACTTTCAAAACTGTGATACATGCAACAACATACAGATGGTTTGAAAAAAAAGGAGGCTAACTATTCAACAGGATTACTGAATGTTATAAAACAGGAAAATGAGAAAGGATTCTGCAGAAAGTTGGAGTACATAAAAAGATAAAGTTAGAACTGTCTCAAGCATTACCTGGGCTATTATTTGCAGCTGTATATACTAGACTTCCCAATGTAATTTAATATATACCCGGTAGTATAAAGGCCAGTTTTCTTTTGTATAAGAGACGGGTATCTTCTGTGATCAAATATTAGACAAAGAAACTTGATTTAAATCAAACTAACCCTTGAAAACTCATTTTCTGAAAATGCCTGGTCACTGGTGCTAATTGGCATTCTAGGAGTTACAGGGGTCAAAGGTGACTGAGGTGATAGCTCCCCTGGGGGTGGAGAGAGTTCAGTTGGAGGATACCCTGGGGTGGGGGTCTTAGGTGAAAACTGATCGGTATTTGGTCCACTGTAAGCTGTGTTTATTGGAGGAGGGCGAGATTCATGCCCTCGTCTTGGCGGGTCTATTTCTGGACCATTAGCCACGACCCCTTTATAAGCTGATGAATCGCCATGCTGCCAGTGGCTTAATGCCTAAACAGGGCCAAAAACATGCAGTTAAATGTACACTCACACAAATAACAATGATTTGTGTGCAGCTATCGCAAGAATTACATGTAACCTCTACCTACAGGTATATTTCAGCCTAACTAAAAAAAATTTAAAAAGCAAAAAATATTATCCATAGCTTTTAATATAATAAAATTGGCTATTCAAATGTCTTCACTTTGAGCTAAAAATACCAAGCATGATTTTATAACAATCTGAACCCTCTGTCTTAGCTGAGAGATAGTTCATGTCTCTTGTGATAAATTCTTCCTGTTTAAGATAACACACAAATTTTCATTCCATAAATCATTATACTGTACATATATTTTATCTGGATAAATAAATAAATAATACACAAGCAAGAACAAAATATGCCATTTCTGGATATAAAGAAATATATAATTTTGTACAAGTAATAGAAAGAGAGAGAGAGTCCTTGCGATAACTGCATATCAAACCATGCAATACATTTCAATGAAAATAAAAAAACAAAGCAGAAAGATCTAGTACACATAAAATGTTTACTGACCACAAATTTCAACATGTACAAATTCCTTACTTGTGCAGTTTACAATGTGTATTTTTATATAACTATTCCATTTCATTTTTCTGCTTTATATCAACACTCAACAGAAATAGCGAGTGTTGCCATCTTCTTTGTGGTCAGCAATATCAAAGACCATCTAGAATACTACTTTGTCTCAAACAACACTGAGTGACAAAAGATTCTTTCATCGCCTAAAACTTATCAGTACCTTTTATGCTAACAGTTCAATTTTTGAATAAAAAGTTTTTGTGTTACAGAATGTGTACTTTACAATACTCCTACATAAAAGACAAAAACTAGAACTGTACAAAAGGGACAAAATACCCCCCGCTGGGTTTTTCAGAAGTAAGTTTTTCCATAATAAAGATATGTATCAAACACGAATTATGAAATTTTTCTTCCAGTGACCTTGAACTTCCCCAAATGACCTTGGGTCAAGGTCAAGACACACCCTTGGGTGATGTGCAATCTTTGAGTGAATGAGAACCTACCAAGTTTATCCATAAGAAAGATATGGGAGACACGAATTATGAAATTTTTTTAAGTGACCTTGAACTTTCCCAAATGACCTTGGGTCAAGGTCATGACACACCCTTGGGTCATGGGCAATCTTTGAGTGAAATGAGAACCTACCAAGTTTATCCATAAGAAAGAAAAGGACCGGACACGAATTATGAAATTTTTCTTCCAGTGACCTTGAACTTTCCCAAATCACCTTGGGTCAAGGTCATGACACACCCTTCTGCCGTGGGCAATCTTTGTGTGACATGAGAACCTACCAAGTTTATCCATAAGAAAGATATGGAACGGACACAAATGATGAAATTTTTCTTCCAGTTACCTTGAACTTCCCCAAATGACCTTGGGTCAAGGTCATGACACACCCTTGGGTCATGGGCAATCTTTGTGTGAAATGAGAACCTTCCAAGTTTATCCATAAAAGATATGTATCAAACATGAATTATGAAATTTTTCTTCCAGTGACCTTGAACTTTCCCAAATGACCTTGGGTCAAGGTCATGACACACCCTTGGGTCATGGGCAATCTTTGTGTGAAATGACAACCTTCCAAGTTTATCAATAAGAAAGATATGGACCGGACACGAATTATGAAATTTTTCTTCCAGTGACCTTGAACTTCCCCAAATGACCTTGGGTCAAGGTCACGACACACCCTTACGTCATGAGCAATCTTAGTGTGGAGTAGTAGATTCTAATGTACCTCTGTAAGAAAGATATCGACCGGACACGATTGCACAGACAGACAGACAGACGGACGGACAGACGGACAGCTAGACAGACGGACAAGGTAATTCCTATATACCCCCCAAACTTCGTTTGCGGGGGGTATAAAAATTCCCAGTTTAGACTAGGAATAATGACAAATGCAGACTTAGTACCTACCTCCGACACATTAGGAGAAAAACCAATCTTGTCCAAACTATCTGTGGTGCTGTACCCCGAGTCATTACTTAACACAGTGTGTCTCTTCCATTTCTCTTGTGAAGGATCTGTCATAAATTCCTCTGTAGGTCTGTATAACAATATCAAGAAAACAAGAAATTAACATCAACAAGCAAAAATCATTGTGATACTCTTTTTCAGCTTTTGTGTTATTTTCGCTGACAATATTGTGAGGCCATACATAGAATTTTGAGGAGGCATGGACTTGCGGACCAGTTTCTTCATCTCTGCATCGTTGTCTCTCTTCTGTTCCTCCTTTATAGCCTCTATCTGAAGGAGCTTCATGATGTGACGTTTACCTTTGATACACACCTGTAAATAATTTATTACAGTATTTCACTGTTAAATGTAATGTGCATAACAGCATATGGGACTTGTTCAAAAACATGATAATTCTTAAGTTTCCTTTTTTGTTTTGTTTTCTTTTTTAAACGTAGAATTCACTAAAAAGAATTTTTTTTTAATTTTCAGTCATTTTGGTAACAGGGCTTACAGATGTACAAGTATTTTCAGTGATGTATACCAACTACCAAGTCAACATGTTTTACGAATTTAAAATATATGAACTTTATTTCCCTCTCCTAGTGTGTTATCTCCCTTATCTGAGCAGCTGGATGATTACAGGGATAGTACACTTACATGAGCTTGGGACTAACAATGGGGGTAGTACACTTCCCCAGTACATGGACTGGGGGCTAATAATGGGGGTAGTATATGTACCTGAGCTGGGGAGTAGTACACTTACATGGGCTGGGGGCATGGTCAGTGGGTTGTGGTCCAGTATCATCTCTTCTAATGTCTCTATCTTACGAAATGCAGTAGGTATAGTTGAAATCTTGTTGCTTGAAAAATCTAACTTCCGTAAATGTAATTTACTTATTTCTGGAAAAAAAATAGATCTTTTTAACATGAGGACAAAAAATAAATCACGAATTTTTGTTTTTATCATGTTTATGTGAGCATTCATATTTTTAAATTTTAAATCCTGTGATATTTATTATGAAGAAATTATATTCAACTATAGAGTTTCTTAATGATTTTCATGATGAATTGTATAAAGAGTATGTGTATAAATATCATCAGATTCATTTTCACTTACCCAAAGGTAACTCTTTTAACAGATTACGTCTAACATTTAGACACTGCAAGGATTTGAGATCCCCTATCTGAGATGGCAAGCAAGATATTTCATTGCAGCTGACATCCTAAAAAGTCAAAGTCTCAGCATAAATGATATAAAATTGTTGCATACACTCTTACACTGATCAGCAGATTGATAAACTTCACAGCAATAACCAAAAGTCCATCATTATCAACAGCTTGAAATGCTTCAATGGCATCGAACATGAAAAATATAATTTCACAGTTTTTTAAAGTAAATATACGAGGGTTGTCCCGTAAAATCGTGGACAAAGCGTTTTTCTCGAAAAGTAATGGGCGCAATAAGCTGAAATTTTCAGTATATGTTTATTAATCATATTTAAGTGTATCATAATGTTTTTGATAATATATATACAAAAATAAGGATTTTATTCTGCTTGAAGGTGCACAGGGTACGGTCCTACGGCGCACGGTAAAAATAACAAGGTTGTATTCGAGAATATACAAGTATTAATTCGTAATAAAAGTTTTCAATACATAAGATTAGGATGAAAATTATCTTAATTTGATTCCTTAATCAATTCTATCGTCTTTTTGAAGATTTCAAGGCATTTGGTTAAATTTTGGCTGTTTCCCAAGCATTCGAAATGGAAAAGTTGTATACACAATACACGAAAAATGACGACGTTTCATGACGTTACGGCGCACCGGAGAGCAGTTCAGATAGATTAGGATGTTTTAATGACACTTAAAAAGACTTTAAATGAATACGGAAGAACGAAAATATGAAAAATATCACCAGATTTTTAGTATACAAGTAAAATGGACGTTTTCTTAGCGAAGTCTTCTTGATTGAGTCCCTAGATGGTACAAAACATGCGGACAGACTGCCATTGTAATAGTAAAAGACGCTGTCACTGTCGACCGTCGATATGAGATTCTCATCTAGTTGACTGGTGGTGAGAATACTGTCCGTAACTTGCTCATAAATATTCAGAAGATCGCATGAGTGTGCCACATTGGTTCCTTAACTGGTAATAAACACTCACGTATGTAAATCAATAAAATTTCTAAATTTAAGTGGGGCTTATCCAACTTTATTTTAGCAAACATGAAGCGTGACGCTGTTTTAGACACGTCGACGTTATCATCCGTGCGCCGTAGGGCGCTACAGTACATAACATAAAATATCACAATTTGCTTATTTATGCATATATTTATTTGAAATTTGCTATGTATATTTATAATTTATGTACTAAAAAGTAGTGAAACATTCAGAACGCAGTGATGATTATTTTTCAAACTAGTCAACTTGTCCACGATTTAACGGGACAACCCTCGTAGAATTAGACATTTTTTACAAAATATTCCAAAAATAGTCGTGGAACCTTACAAAATGGTGCAAAAGGAATATGAAATGAATTAACCATACACCTCAAAGTAAACAAAAACATGAGCATCTCCCCCCTTCCTCCCCCCCCCCCCCCCCTTTATGTTCTAGTTAAGAATAAGAAATTAATTCCTCGTTTTTGACAGTTGAAGAACTTTGAAGGACTTGTAATTTGAATACCATGAGTTATTCCCCTTACACTGTTGTACAATTTTACAAATTTACCCTTGAGCTCTGATAGTTTAAATTAAATAAAAATTTCAGTAGTCAGAAGAATTTTACTTATCCAAGAGAAGGTTACTTACAATTTCCATAAGCCGTTTAAGCTCCCCAATTTCCTCTGGCAATGAGACCAATTTGTTGTGACTGGCAAGAAACACTTCTAAAGCTTGTAAACATTTAATGAATGGGGGTATGACTGTCAGCTGATTCCGACTGAAAAAATAATGGTCAGTGATTCAATTAATTACAAGGTTTATCTCCTACACATTTAGCTGAATCACATATATGTTTATAGTGAAACACATTCTTAAAATCCTCCAAATAAATTCAAAAGTCAGGTTCTGCCACAAACCAACATATGGACAGACTTTATCATTGCCATGTCCCCTCCCCATTTCAATATTAAATCTGCATATTTCATGTCAGTACACCTGCAACCCCCAAAATGTTTTTATTTCTTGTAAGCATTGATTATGCTATCTCTAACATAATAGACCAGATGTGTATGATATTACCATTATATCAATGTACTTCTACTTTTCAAAAGTATTACCCAATATAATTTTAGCATCAGTATGAGTAATTAATCTCAGTGTGTGGAAACCAAAGAAATAAATACAATCCCTAATTTTATTACAACTTATAAAATTGTAACTTTGAACTGTACCTGAGACAAAGGTGAGTGAGATTCTGCAGCTGTAACAAGGCTTCAGGAAAAAACTTAATAGCATTGTGGTAACAGTTTAAACATTCTGATGAACGATACTCAAATATTTCTACGGGAATTTCCGTGAACCTGTTCTTAGAAAGATCTGTAACAAAATAAAACAATAACGCATTTATTAAATAAATAGAACTTATTCATTTTCCTACTCTTTAGTCTTACATTTACTTCTAAGTCTCTAATGCATGAAGATCTTAATGAATTTTGGTACATTTAGTCTTATACATATAACAATGTATATTTCTACCAAACTGCAGGGAACAGAATAATGCCTTAATAGAGGCTCATGGACTACCAAACTGCAGAGAATAGAATTATGCCTTAATAGAGGCTCTTGGACCATAATTCTAGCCTGAGTTGTCAGAATTTTCCCTATACCTTCCAATGAAAATATGTTCTATTTCCACTATCATGACTATGGAAGAGCTTTACTCTTTTGTAAAGAAGTTGGAAATATTAAAAATTTTCTGGGATTTCAGGGACAAATGTAACATAAACATGTACACAATATGTTGAATGTTGATGAACAAATCCTAACAAAATGAGATATTTTAATGCTGTGGACTTTTTATACATCAAGAGTACTAGGGTTTGCAATGACAACAATATCAATTTAATGAATTTATATCTAATTGTTGATTTTATGTATCTATCTATTGTATGGTATATGTAATATTAAGAGTACAAGTTTCCACTTTATCAGAGATAAGGAGCATGGCTTAAGGCAAGAGCTAAAGCTTGAGCAACGCCCAAAGTTCTATCTCCAAAACAGTAGGAGTGAGTATTCCATAAGACATGTGACATGATCTTTCTTATGACCTGACTGTATGCTTTGGCTTAAAGTTCTTAAATTATGTTTGCTAAACTAGTATATTCCTTTAATTTGATGATCACAAAGAAATGTCAGGGCTGATCATGTATCTACCCCCAGTGATTACGATTTTCCATTGGGGGGGGGGGGGGGGGGGGGGGAAAATCATTTGTGAACTGCCTCTCTCTGTCTTTCTAAATTTTTGTTAAATCCAGCCCAGGTAACTATACGTTGTAAAATTCTTTCCTTAACTCACCTCAAATTTTGAGTAAATATATAAACAAGAGGCCCATGGGCCACATCGCTCACCTGAGAAGCTTTGACCATTCCATTCTTTACCAGATTTCCCCCTTGTAATGCATATTGTGACCCCACCCTACCCCACTGATAATAATTTAGACAATTTGAAATCTACATTACCGCAGGATGCTTTGATTCCCCATTATGAAACTTTATTCCCCATTGTAGCCCTGCCCTACCCCTGGGGGTCATGATTAGAATAATTTAGTATCTAAACTACCCCAGGATGCTTCCACATAAGTTTCAGCTTTTCTGGGCTTGTGGTTCTTGTGTAGAAGATTTTCAAAGATTTTTCCTATATATTTCTATGTAAAACTTTGATTCCCCATTGTGGCCCCACCCAAACCCCGGGGGTCATGATTTGAACAATTTAGAATCTAAATTACCCCAGGATGCTTCCACATAAGTTTCAGCTTTTCAGGCTCAGTGGTTCTTGAGAAGATTTTCAAAGATTTTTCCTATATATTTCTATGTTAAACTTTGATTCCCCATTGTGGCCCCGCCCAACCCCCGGGTGTCCTGATTTGTGCAACTTAGAATCTACACTACCCCAGGATGCTTCCACATAAGCTTCAGCTTTTCTGGCCCAGTGGTTATTAAAAAGAAGATTTTTCCTATATATTTCTTTGTAAAACTTGAATTGTGGCCCCGCCCAATCTGTCATGATTTGTACAATCTCTGCTTCCACATAAGTTTCAGCTTTCCTGGCCCAGTGGTTCTTGAGAAGAAGATTTTTAACGATTCTTTCCTATATATTTCTCTGTAAAACTTGGATTCCCCATTGTGGCCCCGCCCTACCCCCGGGGGTCATGATTTGAACAATTTAGAATCTACACTACCCCAGGGTGCTTCCACATGAGTTTCAGCTTTTCTGGCCCAGTGGTTCTTGAGAAGAAGATTTTTTAATGACCCCACCCTATTTTTGTCTTTTCTTGATTATCTCCCCCTGTGAGGGGACTTGGCCCTTTATTTTAAGAATTTAAATTCCCCTTCACCCAAGAATGCTTTGTACCAAGTTTGATCAAAATTGGCCCAGTGGTTCTTGAGAAGAAGTCGAAAATGTGAAAAGTTTACAGACGGACGGACAGACAGACGGAAGGACAGTCGGACGGACGACGGACAAAATGTGATCAGAAAAGCTCACTTGAGCCTTCGGCTCAGGTGAGCTAAAAACAGCTCTACATCATGCAATTTGAATTATTCTTAAATCTTTATAATTCTTGTGTCTATTTCATTTAAGATACCCCTACAGCTTTCAGTCATCACTTAATGTAAACTATTCTCTATGTAATATTGCATGCATTGTTTCAGAATTAAAGAGCTCAAAGTTTAATACATTGTCAAATATATCTCAATCCTAACCATGCTAACCAGACTTGTTGAAATCTGTTGGTCCTGTTGGCAAGGCCGGTAAAAATTTGTCTGGACCGATAACTTTCAAGAAAACGTCTAGATGACCATTTGAAATAAATTGAGCGTTATGCAAATTCTATAAAGATTGGGATCAGGATGCGTAGCTGAAGGTCACAAACACAGAAAAAAATGGATGCATACACGGCGTGTTGACAGTAGCCAATTTAATTTGCTTATAGCAAAGTCATACAGTAAATCATGTCATTTATGCCTATTGTTAAAGACTCTCTATCCCAAAGAAGGAAACTTGTAAGTTGTAAGACTGAAAGCTGTTGAAAATAATACAGAGCATTTTGGTGTTGTTATTCATATGGCTTTCTCAGCGTCATAATAAGGTACATGTATCGGGTCTGACTAAACTTTGAACGGTCTGACAGAACATTCGACTTTGTCAGACCAAATGTCTTACAGTGATTAAAAAATTTCTACAAGTGTGCCTACCCAAAGTTCACTATCTAATCTCACATTGTTTTCATGGATATTGCAGAAAATAGTGTTTAAACAATATTTTGCTAATATTTGCAATTATTATCATGCCACTTTGACGAGCTGTGATGTCACTGAGTAGACATTTCAAATATATAGTACGGTTTTTAACTTTTCAGAGGCAGATCTAAGTTAAAAGTGATTAGGTATCCAGTAATGCACAACTCATTACGTTCATCCCAATGGTTACACCATCAACATATTACAGATTTTATACAATATAATAACCAAAATTTGTGAAAATTTCCCTTATAAATATCCAACACCTCTTAAAAATAAGTTTGTTTTTTTTTTAATTGGCCATACACAGAATCTTAACAAAGCTATATAATTAATTCGAGCTAATCAAGAGATTGTGCCGGACATAGTGAAATATAATCATAACATTAGTCATCACTGGAGCTCATTGTTCAGTGTTTACCATTACTTAGTTGAGACCAAGACATTGAATTAGCTAATTGCATATATTAATGTAAAATATACATATAACAAAATATTACATCGTTGACTATATATACAAATAACTATAAACATCTATTTTTCTTTTTTTCAGTTTGACACTTGCCTATGGAGACGGTGTCGACAAGATCATATTTTCCTGCTATTTTTGGATATTCTTTCAGTTTACGACCACAAAGAATAACTTCACCAGTGTGTTGAGCATCATCGAATATACGATCCAGAGGTCTAGATACTGTGTTTGCTGATCCTCCGGTAAAAGTACTCGCCATTATACTTCCTAAACTGGTACCATGATGAATCTCAACTGGCTTCCATTTTTTCTGTTATCATTTGCACATGCGCAGAGGAGGTGATGATGGATACGTAATTAATTTGTCCTATACCTATTCGTAGCGATAAATAATTTTAGTAACATTAGTTAAAAGAATATGTTTAAGTTGTATTTATTTTTAAAAGCAATCATATTATTACAGAAGAAATAGTCAATGATAAAATTAATATCATATTTATTATTGATTTAGCAATCACATTTTTGTCTTATGATCGAATAATTATACGAACGAATTTCAATTACCTGCGATCCCTTTTACTAGAAAAGCGAAGTAAGTAAGTGAATATTTATTGATTTAGGTATATATAGCAACCGAAATGAGACAGTTTCATGTAAATCTACATTTAGTCCTGAAAATTATTAATTAGAATGTTTTTTTTCCAATTTGTCGAACCTCTTAACCATAGTTATCGGAGTAATTAAAAGTACTTGGGTCGTGGTTTATAAATATTTATAATGTACCTTATTGATATGTAAAAAAAGTAAAGGTATGCAGGCTCCGTAATGGCGTCTGCTCACACATGGCTACGCTGCAAACTGACAAATTGATTAATAATTGTAAATATCAGTGAATAAATTTTTCAAACTTTTCGTTAACGATAAGGAATCCAAAATTCTAGAGGCATTCCGAGAAAATTATAAATAGTTCTGGGAATTTCAAGTTATATTTAAATTTCTCTGCCTGTGTAATAAAATTCGTGGTTTTGATTCCACTTAGTTAATAACAAAAAATGTAAAAATCACCTTTTAAATTATTTGAAATAATCAGATAAATTTTTTTTTTTAAAGAGAACTGAATACCTTTAAAAAATGTACATTATGGTATTGATTAAAAGTTGAAGGTGGGAGACTGTGCTACAATTACAAACTGACAAATACAGTGAATAAATGATAAGGAATTGGGATGTGATCCCTTTGTTACTAAAGCCAAAATATGTAACAAAGAAATAATCAGATAAATTTTTTTTTCTGAATACCTTTAAAAAATGTTTATGGTATTGTGAGACTAAAATATTCTTCGGATTGTTAATTGTAAAATAAATTCATAAAATTTTGAATCTGCTTTAAATACACTTTAAAGTTTAAAAAAAAGTTATGATTCTGACACTTTCGGTCAAGAAAAACCATGTTTAAGAAAGATATCACAGCTATATAAATACTCTAATAGAAATATAGAATGTTCTAGTGTTGTTAGAACAGTTCGATATGATTTTGTCCTACGGACCTGGTTTAACGATAGAATTTATTCCATGTATTTTCAATGTAGCAAAATAAACACAGGCGATAACTCAAACTCAGTGCATTTACTACAAATAATCCAGAGATTTCCTATTGTAAACATGGCAGGTAAATTTGAAGTGAGAAAAAACATTGAGAAAATTAGTTGAATTTTCGTCTTTATGTAGATTATTTTTTGAGATATATATACAATCTCAAATTGGTTTGTTTCAATTAATTTGGTAGTTATTTTCAGCCAATCTGATTAAAATCAGATCCTTGATCCACTCCTTTAATTTTTTGTCACTACACCTCACGTTGCGACAATAAAAAAAATAAAGGAGTGGATTGAGGATCAGATTTTTATAAGATTGATTTTCAGATCAACCCCTTTTGTATTCTTCAAAATCTTTTTGGAGCGATTCTGCTATTATTTACTACATTGCAAGTATATTGGACGTATTCTTACTGTGGTGAGACACAATTAGATTATTCTAACTTAGTAACTAAGTTGTCATCTGTAAGGGCGAAACGATTACACGTGTAAATGGCAACGTTTCGATTATATGCTCTAAACGTTTACAGTTTGAGTAAACGTTTACACGAAGGTCATTATCAATGTCTATCAGAAATAAAGTTTAACACAAACAAATTGTTCTCTATTTCATAATTTACAAAAGAAACACTGCCTTTGACCATTTGACAAGCAACAATCTAAACCGGAAACATATTGAATGAAGGTATCTAAAACCCGATACGGGCTTACATAATTAATTCCGATTTCCGAGTTGCTAATACTAGCGATGTTTTACGACACTTGAGATATAAAACTTGATATATTTTGATTAAATAAATATAATACATTTTTCACAAGTCTTTGAAAAGTTTCAATACAGTCAGCAGGTCTTGTTTTACTTTTTTCGAGATTAAAAGATCCATCTTTACAATTATTTTTTCTACGTCCGGTAGCCAAACAAACCAAGCAGTTGGGTGACGAGGTCGAAAGTGAATGAGTTTAATGCGCCTCAAACTCTTACGGTTAAATCACAATGACCAACAATAAATTTGTAATAACAACTCATACTAAATATTAAAGTGAAAGAATTGATTATTAAATTCCAGTTTCATGATTAAATAGCCATGAAAAATCCAACATCGAATATCTCCCGTTTAAACGGTAACGTTTCGTTTACTGCTATCCGTTTAAACGTTTACAAAATTCAGTAAATGTTTCACCCTTAGTCATCTGAGAAAAAAATCACCCCACTACTTCAGTGCATTTTTCTGGATTTTAAAGCATTAATCAGTGGTTTTTCTTGAGTGACTGAAAGTGTCAGAATCTTTATTTTAGCAACTTTTAAGAGTACTTAAAGCATATTCAAGATTTTATTAATTTATTTTACATTTAACAATCCAAAAGACAAGCCACTATCCTTTGATTATATATTATTCTTTAGCGTACATCTGAATTATACCATGCTTAGGAATCATTATTATTGAGGCAAGACCTTTAGATTGCTATAATTTGACACACAACGAAATTGGGAATAAAAAAGAGAGCTCATTCCAAAATTCTGTATACTTCCCAAGATATGCTTTAATCTTACCTTTTTATTTCTCAACATTTCATAATTTATTAACACTTTGAAAATATTTTTATATTAGACATGTTAGATGGTCATGTGAAACAAATTATCAATACTAAATATACACAAGTGATTTTTTCGCACTTATATATCAGTGAGTGTGACTATGATGTAGTTAAAATGAATCATGTGATTGATGTGACCATGTGTCCTTCATCCCCTTATACTTACTATGAAATTCCAAAAAAAAAATAATTCATTGCTTTTATGTAATATGATATTTTATAAAAATATAATTACCTACTTTGTAGTGATTGAAAGCTTGTTTTAAGCTTAGCAAAATCTTTAACTTGCAACCAAACCATTTTGTTCAAATTTTGATTCAAAATATATTTAAAATACTATGTTCTAGTTAAAATCAATCTATCAATTTGAAATGGTTATTATATTTTAAACTGTTGGTGTGTTAATCCTCATTAGTTTTTCATCTTGTTATCAAACTCATGAACATTTATCTGCTTTAAACTTCATATGTTTTAGATAAGAGGTCATCAGTCTGATATGTATTGTGTATTTATACTTACATAATACAGCTTTATCATTTCCCAAAAATGACTGCTCAAAAAAGAGGGGTAGGGATAACATGGCTAAGGCAGCATCATTTTACTGAAGTTAAGATTAAGAAAAAGAAAAGAAATTGCTTTCATGAAAATTGGAATTTTCAGGCATTTTAAAATTTAAGTATTATTGTGTTGAATTTAACATATAAAAAATTAGCCTTAAACTATATTTTCTTTAAAAAAAAAAACAAAACCAAAAAATGTAAAATATATAAAATGCATTACTGAATAACATGTACCTTACATTTGGGTGTCATTTTTAGCGAGATGCAATTTTAAAATGTTCACTAAAGAAGCTATTACAAATAAAACGCAATTAATTTTGTTTAGAGATATTAAATTTTAGTGATCTCAGCACCTTCACTAATAATGCCAAAATTTAATCCTCATTAAAAAAATTGTTTATAGGGTATTAAAACAACTTTTCTGATCACATTTTGTTGTTGTCCATTAGCCATATCTGAACAAACTTTTCACATTTTCAACTTCTCAAAAACCACTAGATTATTTTCTGCTAATGCTTTTATAGCAGTGCAATAGCTATTCATAACAACATGTTCACTGAATAACATTGTTAAAATTTTTTTTAAATATCATGTCATATATTGCTGTTTTACTTCCAGATGGAGCTGGGGGGATTTCAAGGAGGACACCAGGGCTCCGTTTTATGCGTGGACGTCTTCGAGGACATCATTGTTTCGGGGGGAGAAAATGGAGATTTGTGCCAATGGAATAATGATGGGCACTTGATATGCAAGTACACCGAAGAAAGCACTGATTGTACCTCTGTGCTCATATCACAACTGAAAAAGGATGTCATTTATGCCGCGTTCAATGACACAGTCAAAATTTTTAATGCTGGAGAACTAACATTACCGTTGGATGCTTTCAGCTTTAATTCGGACGAAATAAACCAGATAGCTGTGGATGAAAAAGAGAAATATTTGGCTGCTAGTGATGATGCTGGAGAAATTAAGGTCATTGATTTGGGTGAGAAGAAATTGTACAAAACTCTTAAAAATAAACACACCAATATATGTGCTTCTGTGTGTTTCAGACCTAAAAAGCCATGGGAACTCTTTTCAGGAGGTCTAGATTCCAAACTGATTCACTGGGACTTTTCTCGCCATAAGTGCCTAAACATGTTTGACATGAATGAACTGAATAATCCATTTGAAACAACAGATTTGTACATGGTTAGTCCTCCCTTTGTCCATCATCTGTCCGCTAGCTCAGATGGAAAATACTTGGTGGCAGCACTGGAGAATGGCCTGATAGCAGTGTTTGACAGCACTCGAAAACACCTGAGAGAGTTGTTTAGTCTCCACACTCACACACAGGGTGTTTCTCAGGTGCATTTTATAACAGAGGACAAATTTGTTTCAGGGGGAAATGACTGTTGCATTGCATTATGGGACTTATCCAAATCCCATGATCACCCAGACCTGGTTTTACCTGCTAATGCCCACGCTGTCAATGGTACTTCTAGTGAAAACAGTATCGCACCAGATCCTTTGGAAACAAAAAACCAAACAATGACTGACATTTGTCTCATGAATAAAATTGAGCACACTGGAAAAATTAACTGGATGAAACCTTTTTACAAGGAACATTGGAAAATCATAATTGGTGATGAGTCTGATAAACTGACTATCAAGACATTAGATATACTTTAACTGTGTGAAATTGTAAATGATTTTTATATATCTGATGTGCATCCTAGCTTGAAAGTGACATGTTATAAATATATATACTTGAGTTTTGGTGTAATGTTCTCTTTTAAAATTTCACAGTTGGAATTAATTTTAAAATCATAAGATATATTTAAACACTTCAACAACCAACTATCAAAATGTCCAGAGATTTTAAGTTTCTTACATTCTGATTAACAAATTTTAATGTTTTGAATTTTACATCAAAAGATTCAGATGGTTATATGTGAATTGTGATTCTGTTAAAATTTTGCAGGACAACTATATATACATCTGTTCTTGTAGTCTTGATTTCTCAGTCTCTATATCTTAAATAAAGGGCCAGGTTCTCTCACAAGGGGAGATAATCAAGAAAATACAAAAATAGGATGGTTATTAAAAAATCTTCTCAAGAGCCACTGGGCCAGAAAAACTGAAACTTGTGTGGAAGCATCCTGGGGTAGTGTGGATTCCAAATTGCTCAAATTATGACCCCTGGGGGTTGGGTGGGGCCACAATAGGGAATCAAAATTTTACATAGAAATATATAGGAAAAAATCTTTAAAAATTTTTTTTCTCAAGAACCACTGGGCCAGAAAAGCTGAAACTTATGTCGAAGCATCCTTGGGTAGTGTAGATTTTAAATTGTTCACATGATGACCCCCGAGGGTAGGGTGGGGCCACAATGGGGAATCAAATACATCAAAGAAATGTATAGGAAAATAACTTTAAAAATCTTCTCAAGAACTACTTGGCCAGAAGCATCCTGGGGTAGGGTAGATTTTGAATTGTCCAAGTTATAACCTGTGAGGTACTATGGGGTCAGAATAGGTATTACAAGGGGAAATCTGGTGAAGAATAGCATGGTCAAATCTTCTCAGGTGAGGCATGTGGCCCATGGGCCTCTTGTTAAACATTTAACACCAGGGCTTTCATATTTTACAGCTGTATTCCTTGTAACAATTCCTTACTTGGGATACCAACAATTTTGACCTTGACCTTTGAGTTTTACTTGCATTTGAGAAACTTAATCCTTTTTAAAAGCTGAGATATTGGGACATCAGTGTTTCACAAACTCATCTTGTTCATATTGTATTACAGTGCATACTAGAATGCTTAATAGTTTACCTTTTAAATGACAAATTTATGTTGTACAATAACTACAATTATATCAGCAAAAGTCAAGGCCAAAAGGAGTAAAAAACAAGAGGCCCAGGGGCCACAGCGCTCACCTGAGCACATAACCCCCCCCCCTCCAGGCATTCATCATTTGAACAAACTAGAATCTACACAACCTGAGGATGATTCCATATAAATATCACTAATCATAGCTTTGAAGTAATTGAAAAGAAGATTTTAAAAGGTTTCCCTATATATTCCTATGTAAATCT
>NW_026922212.1:0-107500 GCF_032062105.1 Saccostrea cuccullata | reverse complement strand
TTTGCCGATGGTAAATTATCTATAAATATACCAAAGTGTGGGAAGCATTGTGACAGGATTCCAAGTCTATAATAAGCTGTTTAAAAATATTGATTTTCAAAGGAGGAATACCATGGACGGATCCAGGAATTGAAGTTAAGGGGTGGGACAAAAAGTAGACAGGAGTCTCCGAGGTCTGTCTTGTGGGTCCCAGTGGACTGGTGAGGGCGCCAATGGGGCGAAGCCGGCGGCAGTCCTGGATTCTAGAGATTTGTGAAGGGTGAAAATGAGGTAGATATTTCTAAGTTTATGTTTTCTTGGCGAGAGTGTGATTTACGCTAACTTTGACAATTTTAGAGGGGTTGCGCGCTGGATGCGTCTCCTTTATATACATGTATTAGCCACTGCCTAGATCAAAGATCCTGTTGTAATTGGAAAAGAAATCGTCTTAAAATTACCCAAAGAAATAATGAGAAAGAGAAATACAGACTGGTAGTCACCCAAATACAAGAATTTTGATTAAAATGACTAATATTGAACTTACATTTTTAAAAATAGTTTGGCAGTATTAAAGACAAGTGAAAAAAAAAGTTATAGTGTCAGTGGTATATTATATGCCAAAGATGAACCACTAGTCTGGTAGAAAACTGAACCCGCCCAGTGCCCTTTGAGTCAAAGGTTCGTACCGATCCCGATGTAATTAATTAACAAATTATTATAATCTTATATGTTCGGAATATATAATCACGATACTAAAATACTCAAAAAGGAATATTGTTGCATATAAGGTTTTGTTAATGATTGTATGGATTAAAACTCTGATGAAAGTGACTTCAGTGAAACAACCAATCTTTACACATCGGGGTCGGGATTATCCTCTGCATTGTGCGTCGTCTGAAACAAAAAAAACGACATGCACGCAAAGGTCCTAAAATCGGTAAGATTATCATAGACATAGACATAGTTAAAGGTTCCTTCTTTTTGATTAAGAAAGATCTTTTTTGTCTTTAATTCAATGCTTATGAATGTATTGTTTTAACAAGCCATTTTTAGTCAAAAAAGAATTAATGAAATGATAAACCACACCTTCAAAAAGTTAAGTCCCTTGGTCGTCATCTTTGAGGGAAATTATTTCGTACAGTAGCGTTTGAATACAATTTTGGTTCATATCTCTGTCATTTGACATAGAAAAATTGTTTGCATTTTGTATGTTGGTTGTTCATTGAGAAGGTGGGGGGGGGGGGGGGCTTTCACTCTTAAATTTAAACACAATGAATATACTGTGTCAAGGGACACAATTCAAATTACTTTTTGTATTAAACTTAATTCCAATCCTGTTTATCCCTGCATATGTATCAAATTTCCCAGTATTGCAAAATCGGACCAAAGTTACATCGATTATCAAATTGAATCGCTAGCATACAATTGATTATATAATCCATAATTTGAACTTTAACTAAACAAAGTTATAAGCTTGAAATTTTCAGATATCCTTGGAAATGAAAACGATATATGATAGAACCAGACAAAATATTAAATCACAAATAATTGACAGGGAAACTGCAGATTTTGTTAAATTATGGAAGGATATGACATCAAGAACAGAGACACAGGGAAATAGTATGAAAGAAAAAGGTATGGTTTTAGGTTTTTTGTGCCCTAGAAATTTACTTGTTCAAAAAGTTTTGAAACTGGCTCAAATATTAGTTGAGTTAATGACTGTGGTAGATCAGGAAAAAATATGGCATAAGGGAGTACCATTCTGGAAATATGATGCCATTTGTTTGATGCATTTCTCTATTTTAAACAGAAAAGCCTCAAAATGACTCATTTCAAAGGTATTTTTCCTTCAGATGATAGAGTCCAAAGCAGTGGCCCACTTTAATTTTTGGATATAATGCGTAAAATTCAACAAGGAATCACATATCTCAAAATTTTTGTAGGCAATGCCTGTGGACAAATATTATCTGAAGGAAAATTCCATTGAAAATTGGTGTTTTCTGCAACTTTTTAAGAAAATATGGGAAAAACTGGAAAATGCACATGCTTTTAACGTCAGAATTAGCATTTAGAAATGCAAGTGAGAAAAATGATTTGTATGATTTTTCTGCTGGGAATTTCAGTGATTCAGAAAGCATCAGTTTTCATTTCTTACATAAGTTTCATGTTTAATAAAATCACAGGGCAATATTTACATTGAAACTGTACCTTGCTCTTATCGGTATACCCTCAAAGAGCCAGGACAGAACTCGGGAATAACTCAATTTTCATCAGAACCGCCATGATATGGAACAATTTAACTTGCCTGAAAATATAGTGATAGCACCTACAATCAACTCATTTAAAAATAGACTCAACAAATACTGGATAAATCAAGAGCAATTGTACAATGACTTCAAAACAACAATATCCAGAAGTGGAGAAGAATTCGGTGTAGAGTCTGATGAAGAGGAACCAACCAGTTCCTGAATTGGAAAATAGACCTAAGAAAACTTAAGTATATAAATATGTCATATGAATTAATTTATTTTGTTGAAATTCAATTTCAGCTTCCTGTTTATCCCTGTTTCTGTCCATTCAAAATCTGTGTACATTTACAAGATGGCATATATTCACATCAGAGAGGGGCTTTTACACAAGTAAGCATTGGTTCACATACTTCTTTTTTTTTCTTCTTTTTTTTGCTGTTTTTGTGGTATGGAAAGAACCTAAATTTATGTACTCCATGAATATATTTCAATTCAATACTTAAAGCATGATGTTTTTTTTTTTTAAGGTAGGTCCGTACTTTTAGAATTTTCTGTCAAACTGAATATTTTTCAATTTGAATACCTTGACAAAATTACTAATATCCCATAAAAGACATATCTTTGCAGGTTAATTTTCATTGTCTCTACCTCTAAAAACTCAACAGCCAAAATTGAACATAAAGAAGTGTTATATCATATTTCTCTTAGTTATGCACCAAATCACATCAAATTTATGTTAAAACTTATGAAGATCAAAAATATTCATTTGCCAACAGAATATTTGAAATCTTTAGTGCAAAACATTAAGAAACTGGTGTTGAATCTGTCCATGTCTTTCAGAAAAAAATCTCAAAATATCTTTATTTTTTATAATTCTCAAAATCCAAAATGTTTAGATGCCATTTTTTCTTCAAAACTATTAAGAATTATATCTATTGTTAACAAAAACAGCTACTTTATGATGGTTGACCAGAGAATTTTAACAAAACAGTCTTTTGAAGACGTATACCCCCATTTTTGGATATCAATTTTTTTCAATTATTCAATGCAAAATTTTTAAAAAGTAAAAATTAAATAGATGATATAGGCTTAAAATCAAATTGAAATAGATCTCAAGTTAGTTTGCTTCAAAAAAAATTAAAAAGATTTAGGTCCATAAAAGCAATTAAGAATTTTGTGTCTGTGTATATACTAAATGACATATAGATCTTATGGACAGAGTGCAAAGTGTTAATTTCCATAAATAATGTATATTAAATGCTTCATATGCACAAAAACACTATAATAAACAAATATATACTCGCTAAATCATTTTCAATCACCCAAAAAAATTTATATCAACAGAAAAGTAAAAATCAGAGTTTTATATTGATGTGTAAAATTAGAACCGGATCCGTAAAAGTGTGGGCCTTCCTTAAATTACCTTCAGAGTTCAACCACAAAATTAAATATCTAAAGAACCAATATTTTCTACTAAAAAGTAATAGAACAATATATAGCAACTCAATTTCAGACACCTCTTCAAAAACACATATTTTTATGCCCCGCCATGAATATGGCTGGGCATATATAAAAACACTTTACATTTAGCTCTGTTCAAAGCTCAGTTTCAAAGAAACTAAGATCAAACTTCATATGCTGATTGATATTGATGAGAGCTATGCAACTGCATCAACATTTTATGACCTTGATCTTTCCTTTGACGTTGACCTCACTTTTCTTAAATTAATGTTCAGCTCAGTTTTAAACATACCATTCAAGATGGTGTTATAAAAAATCACATGTTGGATACATACTGATGAGAGATGACAATTCAACTGCATCACCATTTTTGACCTTGACCTTTCCTTTGACCTTTACCTCACTTATCTTTAATTAGTGTTTAGAGTGCTAGTGCATGAAAAAGACTAGCACAGAACATGAACCGAGAGGATTGTGCAGTATTGTTGAGACAGCTCTGTGTTCTTCTGAGGTAGTTGTGATGAACTGTGTCAGTGGGGAGGGTGAAATTCCCTTTTATAACTCTTGAGTGCTGTCATGTATGGAGAACTGTGATGACCTGAGAGCAAAAGATTGGGATGACACTGAGAATGAACAGTGAACAGTTAGGTAATGACTTAATGAGTCCAAGCCAATACACCTGAAAGGTAATTAGTGGTAGACAGGCAATACACCTGTGCAGTTATTGGAGTGTGACTGTTTGCAGTCCAAGCTCATTATGTAGAAGAAAATTGAAAAAGAGATGTGTATTGGCAAATGATAGTGGCTTAATAATTGAAAAGTATAGAGTAAATTAACATTGATGTATTATTTGAATAAGTTTAGGAAAAATATACTGACCTTATTGTTTGCTCTTTGCAGGGCTGCTGACAAGACATGGTTTCCCAGCACGGGCTAGTGCTGATGATTGTAACCCATGAGCACTTAGCAGGTACCAGGAAACCAAGAATCCTGCAGTGAAGGTAAGGCACTTTAATGTCTTAGATGTGAGTGATGGAAATGTAACTCCTGTCCCAGCACAGGCTAGTGCTAGTGACCAGATGCACACCAGCACATAGTAAGTACCAGGAAAGGAAAGGGAAGTCTGGATATGGTGAGTTGTCAGCTGCTGTGTACATTGCACTTACCGTGAAGTGTCGACCAGCAAAGGGCATGCTGCAGATAGGACAGGGTTTCCCAGCACGGGCTAGTGCTTGTGACTGTGACCCACGAGCACTGAACAGGTACCAGGAAACCCAGAGTCCTGAAGTGAGAAGGAGGAGAGGCACATTTCTTTGAAAGATGTGTGAGATGAGAATGAAAGTCCTCTCCAAGCACAGGCTAGTGCTAGTGACCATATGCACACCAGCACATAACAAGTACAAGGGAAGGTTGAGGAATGATATGGCTTGAATGGCAGGTGGTTGCAGCACAGAGGCGAAGAATAGTGATCCTACTGCACTCCCATCTCAGCACAGGCTAGTGCTAGTGCATGAAAAAGACTAGCACAGAACATGAACCGAGAGGATTGTGCAGTATTGTTGAGACAGCACTGTGTTCTTCTGAGGTAGTTGTGATGAACTGTGTCAGTGGGGAGGGTGAAATTCCCTTTTATAACTCTTGAGTGCTGTCATGTATGGAGAACTGTGATGACCTGAGAGCAAAAGATTGGGATGACACTGAGAATGAACAGTGAACAGTTAGGTAATGACTTAATGAGTCCAAGCCAATACACCTGAAAGGTAATTAGTGGTAGACAGGCAATACACCTGTGCAGTTATTGGAGTGTGACTGTTTGCAGTCCAAGCTCATTATGTAGAAGAAAATTGAAAAAGAGATGTGTATTGGCAAATGATAGTGGCTTAATAATTGAAAAGTATAGAGTAAATTAACATTGATGTATTATTTGAATAAGTTTAGGAAAAATATACTGACCTTATTGTTTGCTCTTTGCAGGGCTGCTGACAAGACATGGTTTCCCAGCACGGGCTAGTGCTGATGATTGTAACCCATGAGCACTTAGCAGGTACCAGGAAACCAAGAATCCTGCAGTGAAGGTAAGGCACTTTAATGTCTTAGATGTGAGTGATGGAAATGTAACTCCTGTCCCAGCACAGGCTAGTGCTAGTGACCAGATGCACACCAGCACATAGTAAGTACCAGGAAAGGAAAGGGAAGTCTGGATATGGTGAGTTGTCAGCTGCTGTGTACATTGCACTTACCGTGAAGTGTCGACCAGCAAAGGGCATGCTGCAGATAGGACAGGGTTTCCCAGCACGGGCTAGTGCTTGTGACTGTGACCCACGAGCACTGAACAGGTACCAGGAAACCCAGAGTCCTGAAGTGAGAAGGAGGAGAGGCACATTTCTTTGAAAGATGTGTGAGATGAGAATGAAAGTCCTCTCCAAGCACAGGCTAGTGCTAGTGACCATATGCACACCAGCACATAACAAGTACAAGGGAAGGTTGAGGAATGATATGGCTTGAATGGCAGGTGGTTGCAGCACAGAGGCGAAGAATAGTGATCCTACTGCACTCCCATCTCAGCACAGGCTAGTGCTAGTGCATGAAAAAGACTAGCACAGAACATGAACCGAGAGGATTGTGCAGTATTGTTGAGACAGCACTGTGTTCTTCTGAGGTAGTTGTGATGAACTGTGTCAGTGGGGAGGGTGAAATTCCCTTTTATAACTCTTGAGTGCTGTCATGTATGGAGAACTGTGATGACCTGAGAGCAAAAGATTGGGATGACACTGAGAATGAACAGTGAACAGTTAGGTAATGACTTAATGAGTCCAAGCCAATACACCTGAAAGGTAATTAGTGGTAGACAGGCAATACACCTGTGCAGTTATTGGAGTGTGACTGTTTGCAGTCCAAGCTCATTATGTAGAAGAAAATTGAAAAAGAGATGTGTATTGGCAAATGATAGTGGCTTAATAATTGAAAAGTATAGAGTAAATTAACATTGATGTATTATTTGAATAAGTTTAGGAAAAATATACTGACCTTATTGTTTGCTCTTTGCAGGGCTGCTGACAAGACATGGTTTCCCAGCACGGGCTAGTGCTGATGATTGTAACCCATGAGCACTTAGCAGGTACCAGGAAACCAAGAATCCTGCAGTGAAGGTAAGGCACTTTAATGTCTTAGATGTGAGTGATGGAAATGTAACTCCTGTCCCAGCACAGGCTAGTGCTAGTGACCAGATGCACACCAGCACATAGTAAGTACCAGGAAAGGAAAGGGAAGTCTGGATATGGTGAGTTGTCAGCTGCTGTGTACATTGCACTTACCGTGAAGTGTCGACCAGCAAAGGGCATGCTGCAGATAGGACAGGGTTTCCCAGCACGGGCTAGTGCTTGTGACTGTGACCCACGAGCACTGAACAGGTACCAGGAAACCCAGAGTCCTGAAGTGAGAAGGAGGAGAGGCACATTTCTTTGAAAGATGTGTGAGATGAGAATGAAAGTCCTCTCCAAGCACAGGCTAGTGCTAGTGACCATATGCACACCAGCACATAACAAGTACAAGGGAAGGTTGAGGAATGATATGGCTTGAATGGCAGGTGGTTGCAGCACAGAGGCGAAGAATAGTGATCCTACTGCGCTCCCATCTCAGCACAGGCTAGTGCTAGTGCATGAAAAAGACTAGCACAGAACATGAACCGAGAGGATTGTGCAGTATTGTTGAGACAGCTCTGTGTTCTTCTGAGGTAGTTGTGATGAACTGTGTCAGTGGGGAGGGTGAAATTCCCTTTTATAACTCTTGAGTGCTGTCATGTATGGAGAACTGTGATGACCTGAGAGCAAAAGATTGGGATGACACTGAGAATGAACAGTGAACAGTTAGGTAATGACTTAATGAGTCCAAGCCAATACACCTGAAAGGTAATTAGTGGTAGACAGGCAATACACCTGTGCAGTTATTGGAGTGTGACTGTTTGCAGTCCAAGCTCATTATGTAGAAGAAAATTGAAAAAGAGATGTGTATTGGCAAATGATAGTGGCTTAATAATTGAAAAGTATAGAGTAAATTAACATTGATGTATTATTTGAATAAGTTTAGGAAAAATATACTGACCTTATTGTTTGCTCTTTGCAGGGCTGCTGACAAGACATGGTTTCCCAGCACGGGCTAGTGCTGATGATTGTAACCCATGAGCACTTAGCAGGTACCAGGAAACCAAGAATCCTGCAGTGAAGGTAAGGCACTTTAATGTCTTAGATGTGAGTGATGGAAATGTAACTCCTGTCCCAGCACAGGCTAGTGCTAGTGACCAGATGCACACCAGCACATAGTAAGTACCAGGAAAGGAAAGGGAAGTCTGGATATGGTGAGTTGTCAGCTGCTGTGTACATTGCACTTACCGTGAAGTGTCGACCAGCAAAGGGCATGCTGCAGATAGGACAGGGTTTCCCAGCACGGGCTAGTGCTTGTGACTGTGACCCACGAGCACTGAACAGGTACCAGGAAACCCAGAGTCCTGAAGTGAGAAGGAGGAGAGGCACATTTCTTTGAAAGATGTGTGAGATGAGAATGAAAGTCCTCTCCAAGCACAGGCTAGTGCTAGTGACCATATGCACACCAGCACATAACAAGTACAAGGGAAGGTTGAGGAATGATATGGCTTGAATGGCAGGTGGTTGCAGCACAGAGGCGAAGAATAGTGATCCTACTGCACTCCCATCTCAGCACAGGCTAGTGCTAGTGCATGAAAAAGACTAGCACAGAACATGAACCGAGAGGATTGTGCAGTATTGTTGAGACAGCACTGTGTTCTTCTGAGGTAGTTGTGATGAACTGTGTCAGTGGGGAGGGTGAAATTCCCTTTTATAACTCTTGAGTGCTGTCATGTATGGAGAACTGTGATGACCTGAGAGCAAAAGATTGGGATGACACTGAGAATGAACAGTGAACAGTTAGGTAATGACTTAATGAGTCCAAGCCAATACACCTGAAAGGTAATTAGTGGTAGACAGGCAATACACCTGTGCAGTTATTGGAGTGTGACTGTTTGCAGTCCAAGCTCATTATGTAGAAGAAAATTGAAAAAGAGATGTGTATTGGCAAATGATAGTGGCTTAATAATTGAAAAGTATAGAGTAAATTAACATTGATGTATTATTTGAATAAGTTTAGGAAAAATATACTGACCTTATTGTTTGCTCTTTGCAGGGCTGCTGACAAGACATGGTTTCCCAGCACGGGCTAGTGCTGATGATTGTAACCCATGAGCACTTAGCAGGTACCAGGAAACCAAGAATCCTGCAGTGAAGGTAAGGCACTTTAATGTCTTAGATGTGAGTGATGGAAATGTAACTCCTGTCCCAGCACAGGCTAGTGCTAGTGACCAGATGCACACCAGCACATAGTAAGTACCAGGAAAGGAAAGGGAAGTCTGGATATGGTGAGTTGTCAGCTGCTGTGTACATTGCACTTACCGTGAAGTGTCGACCAGCAAAGGGCATGCTGCAGATAGGACAGGGTTTCCCAGCACGGGCTAGTGCTTGTGACTGTGACCCACGAGCACTGAACAGGTACCAGGAAACCCAGAGTCCTGAAGTGAGAAGGAGGAGAGGCACATTTCTTTGAAAGATGTGTGAGATGAGAATGAAAGTCCTCTCCAAGCACAGGCTAGTGCTAGTGACCATATGCACACCAGCACATAACAAGTACAAGGGAAGGTTGAGGAATGATATGGCTTGAATGGCAGGTGGTTGCAGCACAGAGGCGAAGAATAGTGATCCTACTGCACTCCCATCTCAGCACAGGCTAGTGCTAGTGCATGAAAAAAGACTAGCACAGAACGTGAACCGAGAGGATTGTGCAGTATTGTTGAGACAGCACTGTGTTCTTCTGAGGTAGTTGTGATGAACTGTGTCAGTGGGGAGGGTGAAATTCCCTTTTATAACTCTTGAGTGCTGTCATGTATGGAGAACTGTGATGACCTGAGAGCAAAAGATTGGGATGACACTGAGAATGAACAGTGAACAGTTAGGTAATGACTTAATGAGTCCAAGCCAATACACCTGAAAGGTAATTAGTGGTAGACAGGCAATACACCTGTGCAGTTATTGGAGTGTGACTGTTTGCAGTCCAAGCTCATTATGTAGAAGAAAATTGAAAAAGAGATGTGTATTGGCAAATGATAGTGGCTTAATAATTGAAAAGTATAGAGTAAATTAACATTGATGTATTATTTGAATAAGTTTAGGAAAAATATACTGACCTTATTGTTTGCTCTTTGCAGGGCTGCTGACAAGACATGGTTTCCCAGCACGGGCTAGTGCTGATGATTGTAACCCATGAGCACTTAGCAGGTACCAGGAAACCAAGAATCCTGCAGTGAAGGTAAGGCACTTTAATGTCTTAGATGTGAGTGATGGAAATGTAACTCCTGTCCCAGCACAGGCTAGTGCTAGTGACCAGATGCACACCAGCACATAGTAAGTACCAGGAAAGGAAAGGGAAGTCTGGATATGGTGAGTTGTCAGCTGCTGTGTACATTGCACTTACCGTGAAGTGTCGACCAGCAAAGGGCATGCTGCAGATAGGACAGGGTTTCCCAGCACGGGCTAGTGCTTGTGACTGTGACCCACGAGCACTGAACAGGTACCAGGAAACCCAGAGTCCTGAAGTGAGAAGGAGGAGAGGCACATTTCTTTGAAAGATGTGTGAGATGAGAATGAAAGTCCTCTCCAAGCACAGGCTAGTGCTAGTGACCATATGCACACCAGCACATAACAAGTACAAGGGAAGGTTGAGGAATGATATGGCTTGAATGGCAGGTGGTTGCAGCACAGAGGCGAAGAATAGTGATCCTACTGCGCTCCCATCTCAGCACAGGCTAGTGCTAGTGCATGAAAAAGACTAGCACAGAACATGAACCGAGAGGATTGTGCAGTATTGTTGAGACAGCACTGTGTTCTTCTGAGGTAGTTGTGATGAACTGTGTCAGTGGGGAGGGTGAAATTCCCTTTTATAACTCTTGAGTGCTGTCATGTATGGAGAACTGTGATGACCTGAGAGCAAAAGATTGGGATGACACTGAGAATGAACAGTGAACAGTTAGGTAATGACTTAATGAGTCCAAGCCAATACACCTGAAAGGTAATTAGTGGTAGACAGGCAATACACCTGTGCAGTTATTGGAGTGTGACTGTTTGCAGTCCAAGCTCATTATGTAGAAGAAAATTGAAAAAGAGATGTGTATTGGCAAATGATAGTGGCTTAATAATTGAAAAGTATAGAGTAAATTAACATTGATGTATTATTTGAATAAGTTTAGGAAAAATATACTGACCTTATTGTTTGCTCTTTGCAGGGCTGCTGACAAGACATGGTTTCCCAGCACGGGCTAGTGCTGATGATTGTAACCCATGAGCACTTAGCAGGTACCAGGAAACCAAGAATCCTGCAGTGAAGGTAAGGCACTTTAATGTCTTAGATGTGAGTGATGGAAATGTAACTCCTGTCCCAGCACAGGCTAGTGCTAGTGACCAGATGCACACCAGCACATAGTAAGTACCAGGAAAGGAAAGGGAAGTCTGGATATGGTGAGTTGTCAGCTGCTGTGTACATTGCACTTACCGTGAAGTGTCGACCAGCAAAGGGCATGCTGCAGATAGGACAGGGTTTCCCAGCACGGGCTAGTGCTTGTGACTGTGACCCACGAGCACTGAACAGGTACCAGGAAACCCAGAGTCCTGAAGTGAGAAGGAGGAGAGGCACATTTCTTTGAAAGATGTGTGAGATGAGAATGAAAGTCCTCTCCAAGCACAGGCTAGTGCTAGTGACCATATGCACACCAGCACATAACAAGTACAAGGGAAGGTTGAGGAATGATATGGCTTGAATGGCAGGTGGTTGCAGCACAGAGGCGAAGAATAGTGATCCTACTGCACTCCCATCTCAGCACAGGCTAGTGCTAGTGCATGAAAAAGACTAGCACAGAACATGAACCGAGAGGATTGTGCAGTATTGTTGAGACAGCACTGTGTTCTTCTGAGGTAGTTGTGATGAACTGTGTCAGTGGGGAGGGTGAAATTCCCTTTTATAACTCTTGAGTGCTGTCATGTATGGAGAACTGTGATGACCTGAGAGCAAAAGATTGGGATGACACTGAGAATGAACAGTGAACAGTTAGGTAATGACTTAATGAGTCCAAGCCAATACACCTGAAAGGTAATTAGTGGTAGACAGGCAATACACCTGTGCAGTTATTGGAGTGTGACTGTTTGCAGTCCAAGCTCATTATGTAGAAGAAAATTGAAAAAGAGATGTGTATTGGCAAATGATAGTGGCTTAATAATTGAAAAGTATAGAGTAAATTAACATTGATGTATTATTTGAATAAGTTTAGGAAAAATATACTGACCTTATTGTTTGCTCTTTGCAGGGCTGCTGACAAGACATGGTTTCCCAGCACGGGCTAGTGCTGATGATTGTAACCCATGAGCACTTAGCAGGTACCAGGAAACCAAGAATCCTGCAGTGAAGGTAAGGCACTTTAATGTCTTAGATGTGAGTGATGGAAATGTAACTCCTGTCCCAGCACAGGCTAGTGCTAGTGACCAGATGCACACCAGCACATAGTAAGTACCAGGAAAGGAAAGGGAAGTCTGGATATGGTGAGTTGTCAGCTGCTGTGTACATTGCACTTACCGTGAAGTGTCGACCAGCAAAGGGCATGCTGCAGATAGGACAGGGTTTCCCAGCACGGGCTAGTGCTTGTGACTGTGACCCACGAGCACTGAACAGGTACCAGGAAACCCAGAGTCCTGAAGTGAGAAGGAGGAGAGGCACATTTCTTTGAAAGATGTGTGAGATGAGAATGAAAGTCCTCTCCAAGCACAGGCTAGTGCTAGTGACCATATGCACACCAGCACATAACAAGTACAAGGGAAGGTTGAGGAATGATATGGCTTGAATGGCAGGTGGTTGCAGCACAGAGGCGAAGAATAGTGATCCTACTGCGCTCCCATCTCAGCACAGGCTAGTGCTAGTGCATGAAAAAGACTAGCACAGAACATGAACCGAGAGGATTGTGCAGTATTGTTGAGACAGCACTGTGTTCTTCTGAGGTAGTTGTGATGAACTGTGTCAGTGGGGAGGGTGAAATTCCCTTTTATAACTCTTGAGTGCTGTCATGTATGGAGAACTGTGATGACCTGAGAGCAAAAGATTGGGATGACACTGAGAATGAACAGTGAACAGTTAGGTAATGACTTAATGAGTCCAAGCCAATACACCTGAAAGGTAATTAGTGGTAGACAGGCAATACACCTGTGCAGTTATTGGAGTGTGACTGTTTGCAGTCCAAGCTCATTATGTAGAAGAAAATTGAAAAAGAGATGTGTATTGGCAAATGATAGTGGCTTAATAATTGAAAAGTATAGAGTAAATTAACATTGATGTATTATTTGAATAAGTTTAGGAAAAATATACTGACCTTATTGTTTGCTCTTTGCAGGGCTGCTGACAAGACATGGTTTCCCAGCACGGGCTAGTGCTGATGATTGTAACCCATGAGCACTTAGCAGGTACCAGGAAACCAAGAATCCTGCAGTGAAGGTAAGGCACTTTAATGTCTTAGATGTGAGTGATGGAAATGTAACTCCTGTCCCAGCACAGGCTAGTGCTAGTGACCAGATGCACACCAGCACATAGTAAGTACCAGGAAAGGAAAGGGAAGTCTGGATATGGTGAGTTGTCAGCTGCTGTGTACATTGCACTTACCGTGAAGTGTCGACCAGCAAAGGGCATGCTGCAGATAGGACAGGGTTTCCCAGCACGGGCTAGTGCTTGTGACTGTGACCCACGAGCACTGAACAGGTACCAGGAAACCCAGAGTCCTGAAGTGAGAAGGAGGAGAGGCACATTTCTTTGAAAGATGTGTGAGATGAGAATGAAAGTCCTCTCCAAGCACAGGCTAGTGCTAGTGACCATATGCACACCAGCACATAACAAGTACAAGGGAAGGTTGAGGAATGATATGGCTTGAATGGCAGGTGGTTGCAGCACAGAGGCGAAGAATAGTGATCCTACTGCACTCCCATCTCAGCACAGGCTAGTGCTAGTGCATGAAAAAGACTAGCACAGAACATGAACCGAGAGGATTGTGCAGTATTGTTGAGACAGCACTGTGTTCTTCTGAGGTAGTTGTGATGAACTGTGTCAGTGGGGAGGGTGAAATTCCCTTTTATAACTCTTGAGTGCTGTCATGTATGGAGAACTGTGATGACCTGAGAGCAAAAGATTGGGATGACACTGAGAATGAACAGTGAACAGTTAGGTAATGACTTAATGAGTCCAAGCCAATACACCTGAAAGGTAATTAGTGGTAGACAGGCAATACACCTGTGCAGTTATTGGAGTGTGACTGTTTGCAGTCCAAGCTCATTATGTAGAAGAAAATTGAAAAAGAGATGTGTATTGGCAAATGATAGTGGCTTAATAATTGAAAAGTATAGAGTAAATTAACATTGATGTATTATTTGAATAAGTTTAGGAAAAATATACTGACCTTATTGTTTGCTCTTTGCAGGGCTGCTGACAAGACATGGTTTCCCAGCACGGGCTAGTGCTGATGATTGTAACCCATGAGCACTTAGCAGGTACCAGGAAACCAAGAATCCTGCAGTGAAGGTAAGGCACTTTAATGTCTTAGATGTGAGTGATGGAAATGTAACTCCTGTCCCAGCACAGGCTAGTGCTAGTGACCAGATGCACACCAGCACATAGTAAGTACCAGGAAAGGAAAGGGAAGTCTGGATATGGTGAGTTGTCAGCTGCTGTGTACATTGCACTTACCGTGAAGTGTCGACCAGCAAAGGGCATGCTGCAGATAGGACAGGGTTTCCCAGCACGGGCTAGTGCTTGTGACTGTGACCCACGAGCACTGAACAGGTACCAGGAAACCCAGAGTCCTGAAGTGAGAAGGAGGAGAGGCACATTTCTTTGAAAGATGTGTGAGATGAGAATGAAAGTCCTCTCCAAGCACAGGCTAGTGCTAGTGACCATATGCACACCAGCACATAACAAGTACAAGGGAAGGTTGAGGAATGATATGGCTTGAATGGCAGGTGGTTGCAGCACAGAGGCGAAGAATAGTGATCCTACTGCACTCCCATCTCAGCACAGGCTAGTGCTAGTGCATGAAAAAGACTAGCACAGAACATGAACCGAGAGGATTGTGCAGTATTGTTGAGACAGCACTGTGTTCTTCTGAGGTAGTTGTGATGAACTGTGTCAGTGGGGAGGGTGAAATTCCCTTTTATAACTCTTGAGTGCTGTCATGTATGGAGAACTGTGATGACCTGAGAGCAAAAGATTGGGATGACACTGAGAATGAACAGTGAACAGTTAGGTAATGACTTAATGAGTCCAAGCCAATACACCTGAAAGGTAATTAGTGGTAGACAGGCAATACACCTGTGCAGTTATTGGAGTGTGACTGTTTGCAGTCCAAGCTCATTATGTAGAAGAAAATTGAAAAAGAGATGTGTATTGGCAAATGATAGTGGCTTAATAATTGAAAAGTATAGAGTAAATTAACATTGATGTATTATTTGAATAAGTTTAGGAAAAATATACTGACCTTATTGTTTGCTCTTTGCAGGGCTGCTGACAAGACATGGTTTCCCAGCACGGGCTAGTGCTGATGATTGTAACCCATGAGCACTTAGCAGGTACCAGGAAACCAAGAATCCTGCAGTGAAGGTAAGGCACTTTAATGTCTTAGATGTGAGTGATGGAAATGTAACTCCTGTCCCAGCACAGGCTAGTGCTAGTGACCAGATGCACACCAGCACATAGTAAGTACCAGGAAAGGAAAGGGAAGTCTGGATATGGTGAGTTGTCAGCTGCTGTGTACATTGCACTTACCGTGAAGTGTCGACCAGCAAAGGGCATGCTGCAGATAGGACAGGGTTTCCCAGCACGGGCTAGTGCTTGTGACTGTGACCCACGAGCACTGAACAGGTACCAGGAAACCCAGAGTCCTGAAGTGAGAAGGAGGAGAGGCACATTTCTTTGAAAGATGTGTGAGATGAGAATGAAAGTCCTCTCCAAGCACAGGCTAGTGCTAGTGACCATATGCACACCAGCACATAACAAGTACAAGGGAAGGTTGAGGAATGATATGGCTTGAATGGCAGGTGGTTGCAGCACAGAGGCGAAGAATAGTGATCCTACTGCACTCCCATCTCAGCACAGGCTAGTGCTAGTGCATGAAAAAGACTAGCACAGAACATGAACCGAGAGGATTGTGCAGTATTGTTGAGACAGCACTGTGTTCTTCTGAGGTAGTTGTGATGAACTGTGTCAGTGGGGAGGGTGAAATTCCCTTTTATAACTCTTGAGTGCTGTCATGTATGGAGAACTGTGATGACCTGAGAGCAAAAGATTGGGATGACACTGAGAATGAACAGTGAACAGTTAGGTAATGACTTAATGAGTCCAAGCCAATACACCTGAAAGGTAATTAGTGGTAGACAGGCAATACACCTGTGCAGTTATTGGAGTGTGACTGTTTGCAGTCCAAGCTCATTATGTAGAAGAAAATTGAAAAAGAGATGTGTATTGGCAAATGATAGTGGCTTAATAATTGAAAAGTATAGAGTAAATTAACATTGATGTATTATTTGAATAAGTTTAGGAAAAATATACTGACCTTATTGTTTGCTCTTTGCAGGGCTGCTGACAAGACATGGTTTCCCAGCACGGGCTAGTGCTGATGATTGTAACCCATGAGCACTTAGCAGGTACCAGGAAACCAAGAATCCTGCAGTGAAGGTAAGGCACTTTAATGTCTTAGATGTGAGTGATGGAAATGTAACTCCTGTCCCAGCACAGGCTAGTGCTAGTGACCAGATGCACACCAGCACATAGTAAGTACCAGGAAAGGAAAGGGAAGTCTGGATATGGTGAGTTGTCAGCTGCTGTGTACATTGCACTTACCGTGAAGTGTCGACCAGCAAAGGGCATGCTGCAGATAGGACAGGGTTTCCCAGCACGGGCTAGTGCTTGTGACTGTGACCCACGAGCACTGAACAGGTACCAGGAAACCCAGAGTCCTGAAGTGAGAAGGAGGAGAGGCACATTTCTTTGAAAGATGTGTGAGATGAGAATGAAAGTCCTCTCCAAGCACAGGCTAGTGCTAGTGACCATATGCACACCAGCACATAACAAGTACAAGGGAAGGTTGAGGAATGATATGGCTTGAATGGCAGGTGGTTGCAGCACAGAGGCGAAGAATAGTGATCCTACTGCACTCCCATCTCAGCACAGGCTAGTGCTAGTGCATGAAAAAGACTAGCACAGAACATGAACCGAGAGGATTGTGCAGTATTGTTGAGACAGCACTGTGTTCTTCTGAGGTAGTTGTGATGAACTGTGTCAGTGGGGAGGGTGAAATTCCCTTTTATAACTCTTGAGTGCTGTCATGTATGGAGAACTGTGATGACCTGAGAGCAAAAGATTGGGATGACACTGAGAATGAACAGTGAACAGTTAGGTAATGACTTAATGAGTCCAAGCCAATACACCTGAAAGGTAATTAGTGGTAGACAGGCAATACACCTGTGCAGTTATTGGAGTGTGACTGTTTGCAGTCCAAGCTCATTATGTAGAAGAAAATTGAAAAAGAGATGTGTATTGGCAAATGATAGTGGCTTAATAATTGAAAAGTATAGAGTAAATTAACATTGATGTATTATTTGAATAAGTTTAGGAAAAATATACTGACCTTATTGTTTGCTCTTTGCAGGGCTGCTGACAAGACATGGTTTCCCAGCCAGCACGGAAACCAAGAATCCTGCAGTGAAGGTAAGGCACTTTAATGTCTTAGATGTGAGTGATGGAAATGTAACTCCTGTCCCAGCACAGGCTAGTGCTAGTGACCAGATGCACACCAGCACATAGTAAGTACCAGCTAGTGCTGATGATTGTAACCCATGAGCACTTAGCAGGTACCAGGAAACCAAGAATCCTGCAGTGAAGGTAAGGCACTTTAATGTCTTAGATGTGAGTGATGGAAATGTAACTCCTGTCCCAGCACAGGCTAGTGCTAGTGACCAGATGCACACCAGCACATAGTAAGTACCAGGAAAGGAAAGGGAAGTCTGGATATGGTGAGTTGTCAGCTGCTGTGTACATTGCACTTACCGTGAAGTGTCGACCAGCAAAGGGCATGCTGCAGATAGGACAGGGTTTCCCAGCACGGGCTAGTGCTTGTGACTGTGACCCACGAGCACTGAACAGGTACCAGGAAACCCAGAGTCCTGAAGTGAGAAGGAGGAGAGGCACATTTCTTTGAAAGATGTGTGAGATGAGAATGAAAGTCCTCTCCAAGCACAGGCTAGTGCTACCAGGTAGAAGGGAAGGTTGTGACTTGTGACCCACGAGCACTGAACAGGTACCAGGAAACCCAGAGTCCTGAAGTGAGAAGGAGGAGAGGCACATTTCTTCTTTGAAAGATGTGTGAGATGAGAATGAAAGTCCTCTCCAAGCACAGGCTAGTGCTAGTGACCTTATTGTTTGCTCTTTGCAGGGCTGCTGACAAGACATGGTTTCCCAGCACGGGCTAGTGCTGATGATTGTAACCCATGAGCACTTAGCAGGTACCAGGAAACCAAGAATCCTGCAGTGAAGGTAAGGCACTTTAATGTCTTAGATGTGAGTGATGGAAATGTAACTCCTGTCCCAGCACAGGCTAGTGCAGTGACCAGCACACCAGCACATAGTAAGTACAAGGGAAGGTTGAAGTATATGGTGAGCTTGAATGGCAGGTGGTTGCAGCACAGAGCTTGTGACTGTGAAGAATAACAGGTACCAGGAAACCCAGAGTCCTACTGCACATTTCTCCCATCTCAGCACAGGCTAGTGCTAGTGACCATATGCACACCAGCACATAACAAGTACAAGGGAAGGTTGAGGAATGATATGGCTTGAATGCGGTGCAGCACAGAAAAGACAGGCTAGTGCACAGAACATGAACCGAGAGGATTGTGCAGTATTGTTGAGACAGCACTGTGTTCTTCTGAGGTAGTTGTGATGAACTGTGTCAGTGGGGAGGGTGAAATTCCCTTTTATAACTCTTGAGTGCTGTCATGTATGGAGAACTGTGATGACCTGAGAGCAAAAGATTGGGATGACACTGAGAATGAACAGTGAACAGTTAGGTAATGACTTAATGAGTCCAAGCCAATACACCTGAAAGGTAATTAGTGGTAGACAGGCAATACACCTGTGCAGTTATTGGAGTGTGACTGTTTGCAGTCCAAGCTCATTATGTAGAAGAAAATTGAAAAAGAGATGTGTATTGGCAAATGATAGTGGCTTAATAATTGAAAAGTATAGAGTAAATTAACATTGATGTATTATTTGAATAAGTTTAGGAAAAATATACTGACCTTATTGTTTGCTCTTTGCAGGGCTGCTGACAAGACATGGTTTCCCAGCACGGGCTAGTGCTGATGATTGTAACCCATGAGCACTTAGCAGGTACCAGGAAACCAAGAATCCTGCAGTGAAGGTAAGGCACTTTAATGTCTTAGATGTGAGTGATGGAAATGTAACTCCTGTCCCAGCACAGGCTAGTGCTAGTGACCAGATGCACACCAGCACATAGTAAGTACCAGGAAAGGAAAGGGAAGTCTGGATATGGTGAGTTGTCAGCTGCTGTGTACATTGCACTTACCGTGAAGTGTCGACCAGCAAAGGGCATGCTGCAGATAGGACAGGGTTTCCCAGCACGGGCTAGTGCTTGTGACTGTGACCCACGAGCACTGAACAGGTACCAGGAAACCCAGAGTCCTGAAGTGAGAAGGAGGAGAGGCACATTTCTTTGAAAGATGTGTGAGATGAGAATGAAAGTCCTCTCCAAGCACAGGCTAGTGCTAGTGACCATATGCACACCAGCACATAACAAGTACAAGGGAAGGTTGAGGAATGATATGGCTTGAATGGCAGGTGGTTGCAGCACAGAGGCGAAGAATAGTGATCCTACTGCACTCCCATCTCAGCACAGGCTAGTGCTAGTGCATGAAAAAGACTAGCACAGAACATGAACCGAGAGGATTGTGCAGTATTGTTGAGACAGCACTGTGTTCTTCTGAGGTAGTTGTGATGAACTGTGTCAGTGGGGAGGGTGAAATTCCCTTTTATAACTCTTGAGTGCTGTCATGTATGGAGAACTGTGATGACCTGAGAGCAAAAGATTGGGATGACACTGAGAATGAACAGTGAACAGTTAGGTAATGACTTAATGAGTCCAAGCCAATACACCTGAAAGGTAATTAGTGGTAGACAGGCAATACACCTGTGCAGTTATTGGAGTGTGACTGTTTGCAGTCCAAGCTCATTATGTAGAAGAAAATTGAAAAAGAGATGTGTATTGGCAAATGATAGTGGCTTAATAATTGAAAAGTATAGAGTAAATTAACATTGATGTATTATTTGAATAAGTTTAGGAAAAATATACTGACCTTATTGTTTGCTCTTTGCAGGGCTGCTGACAAGACATGGTTTCCCAGCACGGGCTAGTGCTGATGATTGTAACCCATGAGCACTTAGCAGGTACCAGGAAACCAAGAATCCTGCAGTGAAGGTAAGGCACTTTAATGTCTTAGATGTGAGTGATGGAAATGTAACTCCTGTCCCAGCACAGGCTAGTGCTAGTGACCAGATGCACACCAGCACATAGTAAGTACCAGGAAAGGAAAGGGAAGTCTGGATATGGTGAGTTGTCAGCTGCTGTGTACATTGCACTTACCGTGAAGTGTCGACCAGCAAAGGGCATGCTGCAGATAGGACAGGGTTTCCCAGCACGGGCTAGTGCTTGTGACTGTTGTTTTTGCTATTAGATACTTTTAATGTAGTTAATCAGGAAATCCACTGGAATTAGCTTTGGTAACATTTTATGTGAAATATAGTATATTTAAAAGATATAAAATCCCCTGCACTGAATATTCTGAATCGTAAGTATTTTAATTAATATATACAATATGTAGATTTTTATATTACCTAGAAATTTTGATTCCGTTATTAATATAGGAACACCAGCCCAATTAAATCTGAGATTGAGATTTGAATGTCCTTATACATTTGTAATGCAAGAAGTTTTGATGCGATGATTTGTTTTTTGCAAGTAATGCCCCCTTTTAATCATACTGTGTCTTATAAGTGCACCCTGCTATTCAGTTTGTGTTTAATTGTCAAGATTGAGGGAAACTTGGGGTATGAGAGGTTGATCACTTTTTCTTTCATTTATGATTAAAACATATTTGGAACACCAGACGAGTCCATGTACATGAAAATTTCAATCCATTTGTACAAAAAGAAGATTTGTGATAAACTCAGGAATATCATATTGTTTGTATATTGTTAAGTACTAGTATTGTTTGTAGTTTCAATGCTGTGTTTTTGATGCCTTGAAGGCTAACAGGGATCAAGCTCGTGACTTAAAATCAGAAACTACAGAGATTAACACGAGGTTAAACAAACCATAGATCATGTGTCTACTCATTGCTAAAACGCCTCTTTACCAATCAACTTTTTAACTGAAATGTTTTGTTTCATTTAATTTATTGTCGATTCTATTATAATTGACATATTACGCATACTTCAGTAAAAGAAACCTATAGAATTTTGTACCTAAAATTAATATTGTTTCAATGAATAAGTCAAAATAAAATTGAGGTGTAAAAACTTAAAAATGCAGGGTTAATTCAACCGTTTTTCCACCGCTTTTCTCTATATTAAGGCTATAAATGAAAAAAAAAGTTGAAAACAACGTAAAATATTCAATCGAAAAGTCTATGTCGTCGGGGTAGGGATTAAGTTGATCTCCCTCTTTCTTTGTATTTTTAGCTCTACTGGTCAGAGACCAGAAGAGTTTATGCGATAGTAATGCGTCCAGCGTCCGTCCGTCTGTCTGTTCGTCTGTCTGTCTGTAAACAATTTTTCAAAATGCTACTCCTCGTACAGTTTTGGTCTGATTTCAATATAACTTTGCACACAAGTAGACTACACAAAGTTACACAATGCTGTAAATTAGTTTTTGATTTCGATGAAGGTGTTGCCGTGGTTAGTAAAAATAGAGCTATCTGTGAAATTGTTTCAAAATGCCACTTCTCCTACAGTTTAGGTCTGATTTCAGTACAACCTGGCACACAAATAGACTACACTAAGTTAATTCGATATATTGGTTTTCGATTTTTATGAACGATATTGCCATGGTTACTAAACATAGAACTATCTGTTAAATACTTTGAAAATACTACTCCTCCTACAGTTTTGTTCTGATTTCAATATAATTTTTTTGCAGAAGTAGTCTACACTAAGATACACAATTCTATTTATCATTTTTTGATTTCGATGAACATTATTGCCATGGTTACTAAAGATAGAAATATATGTAAAATACTATCAAAATGCTACCCAAAATACAGTTTTAGTCTGATTATAATACTAGTATCATGTGGCATGCAAGCAGACTACACTAAGAACATAAAGAGACTTAATAAAGGATCATTATTCTATTTATTACTGTTGAAAAGTTTCAATTCCCAACTGCTACTTTTCTCTTCCTTTGCTGTAAGTAAAAACAGTAGAGCTTCATTCTCAACAGAGACTTCTGGTTTCTTCTTTTTTCCCCAAGTCTCCCGCGTGGCGCAGTGGTTAGAGCGTCTGCTCTAGAGTCGCAAAGTAAGGAGTTGATCCTTACGTCACGGGTTCTAATCCCACTGTTGGACGTGGAGACCGGTCCCTCGGATGAGACCGTATAAACCGAGGTCCCGTGTAACAGTAGGTGCCGGCACAAAAAAGATACCTTCCTGCTCAATGGCCCTAAGTGCCGAGTATAGGGCAAAATTTGCAGCTCCCCACCGGCAAGTGGTGACGTCTCCATATGAGTGAAAAATTCTCGAGAGGGACGTTAAACAGTATACAATCAATCAATCAATCTTTTTTCACCCTTTTGAAAGCTGAAATATAACTTTTGACCTCACAGCAACGTAAAGAACCCACATTTTTAACATGTCTTGTTTGCTAATATACCTGTCATGTTAAGATTCAAAGAATATTTCTTAAATTATATTTTTCACTATGTAAAAGTGGAAACAGAATTTGAGAATACAAAACCATATAATATTTTTTATATTGTATGAACAAGTGAAAGTACTAATAATTTATAACACTATAAGTTGTGAATATACTTATATATCGAAATACCTTTATAGTAAGTCTTCTTTGAGTGGCATGTTCGCCATTGAGATCATCCTGACGACGAACCGAAGTACAATTTGTATATACATGTATACACTGTGTAATTAATATGCTTAAGAGAAAATGTCTATTGATTGATTGTATACTGTTTAACGTCCCTCTCCAGAATATTTCACTGATATATAGACGTCACCATTGCCGGTGAAGGGCTGCAAATTTAGGCCTATGCTCGGCACTTACGGCCTTTCAGCAGGGAGGATCTTTATCGTGCCACACCTGCTGTGACACGGGGCCTCGGTTTATACGGTCTCATCCGAAGGACCACCCCATTTAGTCGCCTTTTACGACAAGCAAGGGGGTACTGAAGACCTATTCTAACCCGGATCCCCACGGGGTGAAAATATCTATTAACGAAAATGGTATTTTTTCAAATGAATGAAGTTAGAGTGGGAAAGGTGGACATTTTAAATTTTCTATTAAAAGAAGAGGACATAATGCGCATATTCGTTACTTGATAGAAATGAAACCAAAGTACAATTTACATAGTACAACTGGTAATAAATGAACAGGTATTAAAATGAAGTTCGCGCACCGCTTGATGTAGCGGTAAGAACATCTGCTCTAGAACCTTGGAGTGAGAAGCTTATCCTTACGTTGTGAGTTGGAATCCTCTGCGGGACGTGCAGACCGGTCTTTACGATTAGACCATATAAACTGAGGTCCCTCACTAAAATTTTCAGCCCTTCACCTGCAAGTGGTGGCATCTGCATATGAGGGAGAAAATCTTGAGAGGGATGTTTAACAGCAAACAAATTAAAATGAAGTGGAAAACTTGTAAAGAGAAAATATCAATCAATGATCTTGACAATTTTCTATGTTTTAAAAAATGGCGAATTACTACTTCTACTTGTAAACCAACTGAGGTTTTTTGAACAGTGTATTTTTTCCTGCAGTAAGCCTGTATTTAGCTGTTAGTAGAAATTATAAGTTAAGGTACATTACTAAAGATAGAAAAATTCAATTCCCCGCAATTTTCATCTAGTTGATTTTTAAATTTTGTACAAAAGAGAGGAGTATTGGCCATTTTTAAACGTATTTAATAATAGAAATTTGTATATGTAGAAAATAAAAACGATTTCATCGTAACCCTTGACACTGGCGTGTATTGTTAGGCTAAATTTAAGGTGCGTGTAGGTTGTATCAAAGTCAGCGACTTGATGACGTCACGAAGAAATGTGTTTATTTAATGAGGTTGACGTCCCCAGCATCACGCTTCGAGCTTTACAGTATGACGAGGCAAGGGTAAAATAATTTGTAAAATATTGTTCGGATCTGTGGTAAAATTTATGTTAAGTTGCACAAAGACGTGTCGTGAAAACATATCCCGCGGCCCCAATCTTTGCGTGTGTTTCTCGAATAACGGGACAGAGTTGTTAAAAGAAATGACAATTGTATGTTGTCATATTCTATAATTATTCGACACCTGGGAACGGGATGTATATGAATGGGACTTTGTCTTTGGTCGTCACACACTCAAGAACATTACAACTGGCGGTGCGTGTCGGTCAGCAAATGTGCTGATCTCCATAAAAAATAGGATTATTGAATTTTGATTTGTGTGCATTAGGAAAATTACAAAAAAAAATCACAATTGAGAAAGATGGGGATTTTATTACTTGTAATTTATCTCTGTTCTTCAGCTGTTAATTTTGGTAAGTACATCACTTTGACGCGTTTTCCGTAGTCGTACAATGTCAGCTTAAAAAGTCGGAAGTATTGAAATATTTTTACAAAAATCGGGAATTATAAGAATTTTCGGTAGTTAATGTATATTGACCGGTGGAATTTACGTTGCGATTCCTTTATGAAGTTTTCATTTTTGCATCGTACTTGCACATGTAACTGCACACATGTCTTGTACATTTCTTGTAAAGTAGGGAAAAAAAGGGGGGGGGGGTGATCTTAAAGCTTTTTTTATATGAGAGATCTTTTCAGTACATGTGTAACATAACAATTATCTGTAAATTCTTTTCTCCATTTATAATTTTCAATAAAGAAATCTTTTTTTTTAAGGTAATGCATGCGATGTAGAAGACTGTCAGGAAAAATACGATGAAGTCAATGACGTCATCAACAGGGTTCCAGCGCCAAGATTTGCTTGCAGGTGAGGAATATTATTGTCCACCTCTTTATTGCTTGTCATCATAAAAGGCAATGCTGTGTCTTGAGCGCGTGTATGAACACCCACCGCAAAGACAAGCGAATCGTGATATGTTGTAATGAATGTAATATGTAAATCGTGTTCGGGCAAATCATGCACACGGTCGGGGAACTATAAGTAATTAGAATCAACTTGTTTTGATGTTCAGCATTAAAAAACAACAACAATTTAATCGTTTTGAACATAAAATGTTTAATTTTGTATGTCATTGGTATAAGACAAAGAGATGTAAATTCACTTATTACATACTCAACTCTTCAATATTCTATACATTCTTCATGCAAGAGTGTACATCGTTCAGTTTTGAACTAGCTACATGTATTGTCAATGAATGGAATCTTATGTTATTAAGTATCATCCGTTGATTTTTATTTGTTTTAACTTTGTCTACTTTTTGGTACAAATGAGTAATGTATAGCTAAAAATGCCAAAACTTTCAACATTTAAAAATACACTGTACTTACTTCGAATGATTTCAAATGCTGGGACCTTCAGAATATAAAAATATTTCCTTACGCAAAGATAAATGTCTTTCAATGTTACCTAATTAACATTTAGTTTCAACAGATAAATCAAAGGAATGGTTATATTTGTATTTTAAGAAAAGGTCTTTAAATTTTAATGATGATAATTAGTTGAGAGAGTAATGGACGTTTAACAATACAAAAAGAATACAAATGAATGGTCTTTATGGTGTTCAATAACTTGTACCAATATATTGGTTTTTTTAAAATAAATATGTTTGATAAATATTTAATATGTTGTAATGAATTTAAACAGTACATGTGTATTATGAATATTTAATTCAGAATTTTGACGTTCTGCTTCACTGATTACAAAAAAGTTACAATCCCGAAACAAACATTTTAAATCAACTTTAATTTACTGTTTTGTTAAATTGAAAATATAAAAACTGATGTGTACAGGGTGATGCAATCCAATATTGTTGAAAATAGAGAAAAATGTACGCAGATAAATAAAAAAGACCCCTTTATAAATTAATATAAAGACAGGAGACAAACTCTACGTATGACTCAATCCACCATCTAACTCGGTTCCTAGAGATAGTTCCTGTTACACTGCAAATTTGACAGCGTATGTAAATGCCGCAATTTTTTTGTTTGAATACCACAACGATAGGAGGGTGACATTTATGACCTATTTTATTTTTTCTACGTTTTGAAATTTATGAAGATATATTCTATTTAGAGTATTGATAGTGGATTCTTAGGGGGAAATGATTTTTAAAAAAAAAAAACAACACACGTAAGGGTGTATAGTTAAAATTTCAATGGGTTTACATAACAGTTGAATGGACGATTCTAAAATTTTGCAAAGCGTTTTAAGCTGAGGATCCCCTCCCGATTTTTATTCTGAGCATTTGAAAATCAAAATCACTACATTGTAGAACCAGTGTTTAGTGATAGGAATCGTTCAGGAATTTAAAATTATCCGTTAAAGATGAAGCGTATTACAAATAAAATTTAAAACTTTTGTACTTTATACGGATTGCACTTATATTGCCCAAAAAAGGGGAAAAGGTGGGGGGGGGGGTAACTTGCACTCGTAACTGGTAACAAAATTCTTGTGCCCTCCTCTCATACCCAATGAAATCCACCTCTATATTTTTGTTTTTATTGTGTTTTTGGTAATTATATTAATATGTTACAAGGAAATTGAAACAAAATTTATTTTAGCCCTGCATTTTTTTTTTTTTTGCTTTTCAACAATACCTACCGGATATTTGAAAGGTCGTTTTGCATTGAATGAATTAGATTTTTTGAGTCAGGACACCTTGTAGACAAATTAGTGGTTACTTTTCGGTTTGTCCTGACCATCTGCCTTCTTTTTGTGGTCAGTCAAGAGTCAATTTTGATATTTATATAAATCAAAGTAAACTGTGTTTCCAAAAAAATCGTGACAAAACTCTGGTGTTGTCCTTCTGTTGAAATGAAATGTCCTTCTGTCGGAGAAAAACAAAAAGTATAACTATTCTTAGATTTATTTGAAATTAAAAAAAAATCAGTACTATACTTACATGTAATTAACTGATTGTCTGCAGTATGTTTTGTGGTCTAATTTTCACAGACATGTGTATTTAATTTTTTGTTTTAAATGGATTGGTACACCAAGAATTTCATTAAATATGACAGATAGAATTCATCATTTTTCATAATTGATGGTAACTGGTGAAGTAGAGTCGGTGTCATTGAAATGCGATGTTAATGAGTTGTTTACCCATGTCGTAGAGGAACACTACCACCTTAATGTCTAATGTCGATGTACTGGCCTGATAGGATGAAAGTCGTATTGCATTTTTACTGCCTTAAGGGTAAAGAGAAATTGACACAAGATATTTATTTATTGAAAGAAATGGCCAGCAATTTCTGGAGTCGTTGTTTTACTGAACACTAACCCGCAGAAAGAATTTGTCTATAAAAGAAAAAAAGTTTCTTGACTAGTCTGTTAGTAAATTTTCACCTCGACCTCAAGATAAAACAGAAATAAAACACACACATAGAGAGAGAGAGAGAGAGAGAGAGAGAGAGAGAGAGATGGTTATTAATATTTTTGGAATAGGAACAGAAATAAATCAAGAAACTCTCTGTTCGTCCGTTTGTTTTTCTCAAACCATTGAGCTGCAACAACAGGGAATACTTCCTCCTAAAAACCATATAAAAACGTCGGTGTGAATGTTTGAAGATTGCATTAAAGTAGGGAAAATTTACTGCAAAGTTATAGAGATTTTACTCAAAATACACCCTGAAAAGATATCTTGTGCTTACATTGGACATCTAAGCACGTGGTGTAATAGGAATTTAACATTAACAATTAAATTAGAAATTCGACATCGAACAAAATTTCCTATATGAGCATATATTATACATATGTATTGGTAATTTCTTTGTTGATTTTATAAATCCCTTGATGATATCAATTTCCTTGGTTTATTTTTCCTTTTTTTAAAGTTTAATTCCAATGCGAAAATTATCTTATATGCCGAGTTTTCTTCCCAGAAAAATAACGTAAAGAAGTGAATATTCTGATGTAAATTTCTTAACTCACTTTCAGGGCTCTAAACGAGTACATAGAGTGTCTTGCAGACCAACTAGGCGATTGCTCTATCCCGCATAGATCTGCAATTCAGCATGTAAAGTCCAGGTGGACAAAATATGTGAGCACCTGCAATAGTGTACTGCCCTTTCAGGATGAAGACAGCAGTGAGACCACCGTCACTGTGTCAGTCCAGAACGGCGTGGACGAGGTCCGAAACCAGTTAAACGGTGTTATGTTATTACCACAGCCTGTACAGTCTACTTTTATGCAGAAATTAGTGAGCGACCAACCGCTAACTCAAGACAGAGTTCTTGGAAACTTAGCCGGTAGAACAGGTGTACTAAATAACATAAAGGAAATTGTTAAAGAAACCGTTGATGAAGTTATTGATAGTTCCAGGGAAATTCCAGACCGTGTTGACGATGTTATTGAAAACGTTCGTGATATGGTCATTTCTAAAATTAATAGTGCTCATCCCATCATTCAACAACTCGCTGACAAAATAGAGGATAAGATAGACGAACATGAGGATAATTCACATGAAGATGATGACAAACTAAGCAGGGAAGTAGACAACACCCAAAGCGAAGAAGATTTGATTGAAAATTCGGAGAACAACAGTGTTGAGGAAACTTTCGACGACATTGTTGACTTTCTGAACGATCACCTCTCGGCAGATGATGGACATATCCAAACCGATTTAGAGGATGTTGACAGTAATGAGATAGAGGACAGTCGTGAAGGTAAGCAAAAATTGATTATATTATTGCTCTGTCTAAATCAAACAGGAGAAAAACAAAAGAAGTCAAGTACCCCTAGCCAAAAATTTAATTATTGCATTATATGACCTTTGTTTGAAAAATCCATCAAAGATAGTTAAGATGTTACACTTACCTAGAACGTGATATTAATATGAGACTATTTATTTTAGACACTGTAGACGATATTGATGATAGCAATGATGTAAGTAAGGATAAAGATAACTCAAAGGACCATGACAATGAAAGTAATGAAGAAAACACTAGCATCAGCGCCACCGAAGATATCGATGATTCAGGAGAAGATGGCGACAGTAATGAAAACGATGATCTTGAGGTTTCACTCGATACAGACAACAATAGCGATTTACTCGATGATATTGAAATTGATACCTCGGATGAAAATATCCTAGCCACTGATGATTCAGATGAAAACGAAATCTCTCTTATCAAATTAAACAGTCAAAACGACGATTCAAACGAAAATGATGATAGTGAGGATCTTGACAGTAACGGCGATGACTCGCATGAACATTCCGAAGAACATAATGTTGAACATGACGATAGCAACGAAATTGACATTCTAGACAGTCACCGGATTGTTGATGACAGTGATGAAAACGACAATCAAGACAGCAATGCAGATGTTAGCGATGAAAATGACAGCGATGAATACGACAATCATGAACACAATGATGATAGTAATGAACATGATGATAATAGTGAAAACGACAACAGTGATGAAAATAACGACAGTCATGAACACGGTGATAGCCAGGATGATTCACATGAACACAGCGAAAACCAAGATGATTCTCATGAACACGGACATAGCTCAGAAGGACACAGCCAACTAACAGTTCTTACAGGTGACGTTTTATAAAGTAATCTTATGGTTAACAAGGAATGTCTTTGCATAATGACATAGTTAAAAATAGCAACAGAATGCCCATTTAGTTGCAAAAAGATGTCTCATTAGCAGAAATATGTAAATACAAAACTTGATGAAAAACTCTCCCTTGATGTATGCAAACACTAGACTTGCAGATTTTATGCACAAACTTGCAATTTAATTATAGTGAGAAGATTCACATATTGAATCTTTACAAACGATAAAGTAGCTTGATTGGAAATCAACAAATGGGTCAAGAATACATTTCATTTATGAAATTTTATTTCAATTTCAGATCCATCCACGGGCACAGCAAATAAGGAGGGTAATTCCCGGCGTAGGTCTGGTACCGGAGTGGGCGGGGTCCATCAGTACAGTTCACTAGGAGGAGGTGAGTAATCAATTTTAAACAATGACCCCCCAAAAAACTTACGCCCCTCCTAATATTACATTTAAACGTTTTTAAAAAGGCTTAAGTATAAAGAAAATTTCTTATGATTTAAACATAAGTATCTCAGAGCATTCATCAACAATTATTAATGAGATTGTCTTAAGTAAAGAAAATAATACATTTTTGATTTAATGAGAAAACAAGCTTTCTCCTAATGATATTAAATCATGCAAATTCATAACATTTATTGTATAACATTATTGTGCAATTTACATATATATTGAAACACTGTCCATTGTTTTAAAGACAGATTACAATAAAATTTAAGACGACTTAACAAAGGGTGAGGTATTTTAAGAACCAAAAAATATTTTTTTGTTTACTGAATGACGTAAATGCTTCACTTCAAGTGCATTTTGATAGCATATCATATGGATTGCGCATGATCAAATTTAATATGCATGATTTAGAAGGGTATGAATATCGATGCAAGAGATGGATATATTTGCAAAAATATTGAAACTATAAGATGCAGTGCCAAAAGGGGGGAGCGAAATTTAGTATTATGTTTTAGGAAATGAATGGTTGATATTTGCAGAATGATAGGCATGTGCGAGATAAAATGAAATTGGCGTAAATTACTATTTTTGACTTGTATGATTTAAAATGTCTGTAAATACTGCTTGAATAATGAAAATGGAAAAGGGGGAGGGGCGAATTTCAGTATTCTGATAATTGGAATTGTATTGAAAATTACAAGATAAGAACGAAAATTGGGTGAAGTATCGTTTTAAAAATATTGAATTTACCTGGAGGAGGTAATTACAAAATTTACATTATTACTCATAGAATAAAAAAACACCATTAACTGCATTGCCTGTTTGACTAAGCTTTCTTTCATTTACTTCCAGACGACAGCTCCGGGTCATTCATTGCGCCGTGGACGACACTTCTTCTCATTTGTGTTGCCTTGGTGATGTAAACAAGACATTTTCCACCCCAAATCTTCCATTCATTGTGCCATATTGCAGGAGAAAGTGATGACCATTTATGGAGATGTTTTATGTATTATTTAATGTATTTGTATTCGACTGTCTTTTGATGTGATTGGTGCTACTATTTGGACAAATGCTTTACGTCTTCTGTTTTTATAGTTTTGTTATAAAATATTTGAATAAAATTAATTTTTATCTTTTTTTATCTTTTCTTTCATGTATTTTTTTTAATTTTTAAATACTTAATAACAAAATTTTCTTTACCTTTGTATATAATTTTGGCATGTTAAGGACAGATGATACAAACAAACTTTTATCAAAGAATTTGAAAATAATAACCTGGGTCATGTTTAAATTAGTAAAATGAATAACTTTCACCACGTAGTTTTTAATTTTTTATTCAAATTTTCACAAAAATGGAATTTGAAGTGAAAAATATTTTTTATAGATTAATATTAAGGATGGTTTCAGAAGGACAGGTTTTTGAGCATCACAGAAGGTTTACAATTTCTTTATATTCTAGAAAGAACTATATGCGGTATATTGCATATGTTTGCCCCCACAAAAGTCAAATTTTGAAAACTTCCTGAAATGTGCTGAATTCAATAAATTGTACGAGAAATATAAGTTAACAGAAAATATTATAGTTCCAGAGCAGTGTATTCACAATTTCTGTTTTTATGACGTCACAAACTAGTCCGATTTTATATCCTTTTTCAGAAAGAGGACAAAATGGACAAAATTTCAACAATTTAAGCTTTAGAATTTATAGAGCGCATGTGTGTTCAGGAACAATATTGACATATTTCATTGATATTATCATTCAACACATTATATCAAAATATTAATCCTGAACACACATGCGCTCGGTGACTTTCATTTAAAATATCGACGAAATATGTACATTTTTCTGCAAAATTCATAAAAAACTGAAATTTACGTCATATTTGTGACGTCATTACGTACATATGACGTCATTACTTATGAAATTATTCAGTGCTTTGAAGTCAGCATATACTCCCCTGTTTAAGGACTTAATTAAATATTACTCCATCAAAGTTTGATTTTGGGGGGCAAATGTTGGTTAATACCGCATATAGTTCTTTATTATTTGCATCATTTGCAATGAAATTAGGCCATGAAATATATACCAATCCAGGCATCCATTTTTTGTTTGTATCATCTGTCCTTAAAAGGTGTTGAGAGCACTAATGAAGTTTTACTGTCCCTTTTTCTCAAGCCAAAATGAATAAATAAAGGTCTTGGGACTATTTTTTTGATATCAAAATATTTGTTTGGTGTACATTTTAAGTTGATGTGAATCATTGCGAAATTTAAAGCCTTGCCCTCTTTATCAAAGACAAGATAAATAAAATTGAAATGTAATTTGTGAACATGCATAAAAAGATGAACAGTTCAGCAAAATTAAAATTGATAATCATGCAGTTGATGGTATGGAATATTTGCTAACAGGCATGTACTTTTTAAGAAAAATGACACTTATGTCTCGATTTACTTGTGGAGAGTTGAATTGATGCTAGCTGAAATTAATTCTTAGTCTTCTCGAAACTCAGAGACAACGATTTGAGGAGATAAAGAATAACACAAAAATTTCAAACAAATGTCTTTATTTATGGACATAAATCATTTAAAATTTTTGTACACCAAATAATTAATTACGTAATGATAATAGTGGGTACATTAGTATGTACGATAGACTCATATATACCTCTAATATATAGGGTCTTAATGTTGTCTATTCATATTTGACGCTAAAATAAAAGCATACTAGATTATTTACTGTATAAAAAGGATTTGTTTGGTTTTGCGAAGTGGCAATTTCCCGAAACCTACGCGTGCAGTTGACGTCAAATAGAATTAACTTTGGACTGTCGTACAATAACTTACTCAAAACATGACAAGTTTCAGATACGACGTGTGAACTACTGTGAAGTATAAAAATGAAATATCAAGAATTATGCAATACATTGTTTCAGGTTAGAGTAAAATCAGTATATAACCTCTGCAGAAATACAAATTAACACGTCTGGAATTTTGAAGTCATCAGCCTTCTTAATAAGTTTGTCATATTTTCAAATAATGTACCATTAAACCTTTGATGAATCTCCTGCTTTACACCTTGACATTAATCGGGAGGAGAAGGCACAGACCAATAGATGTTTTAGACGAGAGAAAAAAAAAAGATCATCTATTCACAAAAAATCTTACGACTAATCGTAGTCGTAAGACGGTCGTTAGATTTTTTCGTAAGATTTTGGTTATTCACAAAAAATCGCACGATTGACGTTACGTCAAAAAACAGTCGTAAGTTTACGTCTAGTCTTGGGTTGTCGTAAGTCTATAAATACTACATGAAATATCAACTCTAAAAATAAAATTAGCCACTGCGTTTACTTTATCATAAAATATAAACAAAACGGAGCGGGGACTACTAGTAATATTTGGGTCAGCGCACATCTGTTTGAATCATTGACCAAAAGAAAAATGATGCCGTTTGCCGAGGAAGTAAAAAAGGGATGTCTACCATGAAACTATATTATTAATGCAAAAAATATGAATATAAAGAGATAAAGAAAAGGGGAAAAAATGCCTTCAACAAAATGGTTATGCGTAAATAATTTTAAATTTTTAAAATTTTAAGGGGAGGGGTAGAGAATTAAATTCTCTTTTCAGCAAAAATATTTTAAATGATACTTTTATCAGAGTAGTTTGCTAAAAGTTAGTTTTATCAAAGTAGGGGATAATCGCTGGCCTTAAATGAAAAAAAAAAACAAAACAATATTCAGAAAAGGTGCACTACATGCCTAAGTTATCAACATTATCGCAACCTGGTAATCTTGCAGGTGAATAAAAAAAAAACGTGCTGGAACAATTTTCATGAATTCCAATGTAAAATGGGGTTTAATATTCATCTATTAATTGTATTAACTTTAAAAGAATTTTTGAACCCGTCACTTTGTTATTCAAGAATATGTAATAAAAAAGATATACGACGCCTGCAAATACTAGCTACAAGAGAAAAGCATTGTACTTGTTTTTAAATATCAGGGGGGAAATTGCACTATATAATTAACTTTGACGAGACAAGATATACTAGTATACAGTCAATATCGATTATAAAATTATTTCACTTCTGTTTCAAATTAAATAAAAAAAACTTTACGTTTATTTTATAGCCTCGAATCGAATGTGTTTTCTTTCGCTTCTCATCAAATTTGAATAATATACTTTAGAACTATATTCATTTTTGTTATATACAACTTTTAATTTTATGTTGCCTTCAGTTATTTGTGATGGTTAACTGACTTTGAACACATCTTCACCATTTTCTCAATCGGCTGCGCACTCTGCACCTATCAAAATTTTCCGTCCATGCATGATGGATACAATCAAGTTGTACGCCGGTGTAACGACGAAAAGTGACCCCCGTAGAATGTTGACCCCGGATCAATATTCTACGACAAGTAGGGTCATTTTTCGACTGTAGAAAAACATTCCAGACCAGTAATTCTACGACTCCACACACGTTGAAAAATGACCCCCATAGAAATTTGACCCCCTACTTTTATATACTATAAAACCTCATATCTGTGTCTCTTGATATTTTTTCATACGCAAATAAAAGTAGGGGGATTTTTTTTTTGTACTTTAATCTTTTCCAAAATATATTTGATTGCATATCTTAATAGTAGCATCACAATCAATGTATCTGGTATGAATTTATTTTTGGCTTGCAGAATCCCAGTGAAAACTTTCATTTCACTTTCACAGCCGAAAAACCTACGACTTTTCAAGTTTATACATAACCATTTCCCACGATAAATTAAAGTCCAGGTTTTTTTTTATATCATTGACAGGTGCTTTTTCAATAGAAATGTAACTCGTAAATTTACTTACGTGATTATTAGTCATTTGCAAAATTAATTTGTTAAAGCACATTCCGAGTGCACACACAAGTACTCTGAAGTTGATATCAAAAAGATGTGTGAGTTTGTGATTGACAATATCTATGTGGTTTTTGGAGACCAGGTCTTTCAACAATCGATTGGAATTCCCATAGGTACCAATTGCGCTCCGTTATTAGCAGACCTATTTTTATATTCATATGAAGCAGAATTCGTGCAAAATCTTATGCGTGAAAAGTAGAAAACACTTGCTGTGGCCTTCAACTTGACATTTAGATATATCGACGACATATTGTCAATTAACCATGGTAATTTCCATTCCTACGTCGATACGATATATCTGGTGAGTTTGAGATAAGAGATACCACAGAGTCTGACACATCTTTTTCTTGGATATTTTACTTGAAAAAGACGCTACTGGTAATATAACAACCAAGCTATATGATAAACGTGATGACTTTTTTCTATCGTCAACCTCCCTTACTCAGCAATATACCTTCATCACCAGCATACGGAGTTTATTTATCTCAGTTGATTCGATACGCAAGAGCATGCTATACATGTACCTACGTACATGTATGAACAACTTCTAAAACGAGGTAAATTATTGACAAGCAAGTAGATGAAACAAGAATATCAGCAGTTTCGCTTAAAGTCATCATTTCGTAAGTTTTATGGTCGATACAATGACTTTGTCAGCAAATACAATTTATCATTAAGTTAAATGCTGACTGATGTTTTTCATACTAATTGTTAGTCCATTATTTGCACACTGAATTGACGACGGATTTTTCGTTATTTCCCAATCATGACAAGGAGCACACGGCGGGTGTGACCGGTCAGCAGGGGATAGTCACTCCTCCATCGCACCTGATATTTCGGAGGTCTGTGTTTGCTCTGCTCCTATTTTGTATTGTTTTATAGAATTTGATATTGAATACTGTTCGTGATCTCCATATCCTTCTTCATTGAGGAGCATAAATTTATGGTTACATTTTAGGGTGTTTTTTATCACTCAAAGGTTTTGTTCCGAAAACGGCATGAGATATTTCTGAAAACCATAAACTTTGAAAAAAAATTTAAAGTCCAGAAACATAGCATAGAAGTAAGAAAAGCAAATAATTTAATTATATAATTCAATTCCCTTAGCTCTTACCTTTAAACTTACAGATACATCTTATGCATTTTGTTTTAAAATACATAATTTTTAAAGGTACTTGGACACAGATTTGAAGTCAATATTTTTTCTATAATATTACGACATATATATTTTAATAGCATTTCACACAAAAATTAATTAAAAATCTCATTTCATTAGAAAGTTATTAAAACTTGAAATTTTTTGGCGGGTTTGATTGACACATCCTTGCACTTTCACAAATTTTAACCTTATTCTTAATCCTTAGGAAAAGTGGCAATCTTGTGGTGTATTAATGAGAAATATTAAAACTTCTATCCAGGAAAATAGTTTTATTCCGAGTACAAATGTTAGAAAGCAAAACTCCCTCACAAGTATCGTCATTCCTAACTAAGGGCTGCTTACAGAGTTTAGGAAATCGAGCACACTCGTGTTATGTACACAGTTTTTGTAAACAGGGCTCGAGTTCTGTTATTGTTTATATTTAGAATTCACCGGGTGTGTTCAATCTTCAGTGTCTGCTTACCACAACTGCACGGACTGACAATATATTGTATGTTTGTTTTGCTTTCAAACATGTCTACTCTGAATTTTCTGGATTATAGTATCAATATTTTTCATTTATACACAACGAGATTGCCACTTTTCCTAAGGATTAAGAATAAAATTAATTTGTGAAAGTGCAAGGATGTGTAAATCAAACCCGCCAAAAAATCTGAAATTTTAATATCTTTTATATGAAATAAGATTTTTAATTAATTTTTGTGTGAAATGCTATTAAAATATATAAGTCGTAATATTATAGAGAAAATAATAACTTCAAATCTGTGTCCAAGTACCTTTAACTACCTTATATAAGGAACTTAAACACATTGATAACAATTATAGTCTGATTTCTGGTCAGGATTTACCTGGGTTTACCTGTATTTTACCTATAAATCATGCACAGGAAGAATAAATAGGAATTTAATGTATATGAATATTTTTTGCAACAAAATATTATTGAATATTTTATTTAATATTTATTATTAATTTAAAAAATGACTGTCATTTCTTGAAAAACAAATAATTTTTAAAGCTTTACACCGATTACCGATTACTATTTATGATTAATTATTTGAACAAATTTCTATTCTTTTTATAAAAGTAAAGAAATAAATGAAAACTTGTAATGCACATAATAATTTTTGTTGTTTTAAGAAGAAGGTACAGTTTGAGCTTTATTGTGCCCTAAAAATTTAATGTTCTTAAATAGTTATGAAATTGGCCTTAACAATAGTTTAGAAGATGAAAATGATAACTTATCAAAAAATACGGCATGAAGGAGGACCTTACTGGAAATATGACGTCATTAATGTGGTAAATTTCTAAGTTTAATGCAGAAAGACTTCAAAATGACACATTTCTCTGCTAATTTTTCTTTAGAAAATAGTGTCTGCCACCGTCGCCTACTTTAATTTTTGGATATATTGTGTAAACTTCTATGAAAAATCACATATCTTGAAATCTTTCCGGGCGACGATGGCAGAGTATGTTTTCTGAAAGAAAATTCCACCGAAATTGAGGTCTTCTGCAACTTTTTAAGAAAATACGGGAAAATGCACAAGTTAATGACGTCACAATTAGCATTTAGGACGTCATATGAGAAAAACCATTAATTTGTGTATTCTTACTGCAGAGAATTTCTATGATTCAGAAAGAATAAATTTTGATTTCATATATCACTTTCATATTTTAGATAAATATAGGGCTTGATTTGTATTGAAACTGTACCTTCTTTCCCAAATTCTCCTCTATAGGTTCACCTTTTCCCCTATCTACCAACTTTGGTATAGACTATATCAATTAACTAATTATCTCATTTGGTCAAATTCCCGTTTTGCACACATTTTTTTCTATGCCTGAAATTCAAATGTGTGCAAAACGGGAACACACCACTTTTTCCTGCATATACGGGAAATACCATACACATCGAGAACGTCCCACCCAGTCTAAAGTTATGGGCAAGGTTCAAGTTTTTGCGGACAAATAGACAGACAGACGGACGGACAGGTAAAAACTATATAAAACTATATAAATAAAACTTTCTTTTGAGTTTTTCAAATTATTTATTCAGGGTAAAATCAAAGATTTATAATTATTTAATTATGGAAACTTCTTAAACTTTGTCTCTGACACCAGCGAGAAAATGACCCTTTAAAGATTAAAATGACAACTGTGGAAACTTACTGTATCAAATGTAATAAACGATTCTATGAATGCGCATATCTTTGCCCTAATAGCCTTAAACATTTTAATACATGTAGATATTGCTTTCCTTTAATGGGTAAAAACGGTTTGTATTATTAATGTAAGGTATTATATAGCTTTGATTTCGTTATTTAAGGTCAAGATCTAGTAAATAACTTTAGACTAATTTTTTGGTGCTAGATCCATTATGACGTCTTAATCAATTTCAACTTTCTTTTTCCCACACTTTACGGCTTTAGCAGAATTATGTAGAAAAAAGGGTATTTTCATGATATTCAATTTGAAATCGTATGAAAAGTAAACCGGATACCTATATTAAATTTGATATTGGTTTAAAGAAGAGGCCATGAACATACTAATTACCGTTTTCTGAGAGACTGTAGGCAATCTGGATACATTTCCTTTGTCGAATATGATAAAAACTCCCATATTCATGACTGGTTTTCTTAATTTTTCATTGTAAATGACAATTTAAAATACAGTTTTACATCTTGTTTACCTACAAATTATGCCCCGAAACACCTTATTTGACCAAGGTAAAGTTGTAAAGCATCAATAAAAGAATTTATTTCTCAAATTTGATAAATCTCTAGGCACCTCTCATTTACTAGATCTTGACCTTAAGCTTAAATTTAGCTTTCAGAAATTAACACTTCAAAGCATAAGGTTGCTTGATATTACCCGTATACATTCGCCTAAAAAGAATATTCCTACCAAAACGAAAGTTTTTGCATAAAAAAAAATGACAGGGGGTCATTATTCTACGGGGTCATTTTTCTACAATGCACACGGAGAAAAACGACCCCAAGGCCATAGTTTCTACAGAAAAGTGGGTCATTTTTCTACGTAGAAATTTGACCCCCTGGTCAATATTCTACGGGGGTCACTTTTCGTCGTTACACCGGCCTCCCCGGGTACTTCGAATCATCAGCTTCATGTTTAATTTATATATATCCCACAGAAAATCTATAAATTTTCTCAATCTAATTTAAACATGTTGAAATACTTACAGTCATTTGGCCAGTTCTTGATTTTGGCCAGTTCCGAATAATTAGTAATTTAAGGACTGATAATTAATAAATTCAACGGTGTAAAAATAAATTTATTTCTATGGTAAGAAGGCTAACTTATGAGTGTTTGAATAATGTGAAGTTTTGATTTTTTGCCCTCGGTTTGGTTTCGTTATCGCACTTGAAACTGTCGACATACTTTTACAATGCAACAAATCTAAATCACCACGACGCGTAAGTCTGCAGAAAAAACCTCTGTAGATACATTAATTTTTCACATAAAACCACTTTTCAGATATCAAAAGTAAGTTTGATATGTACTCTAACATATACTAAAAACTTGTCAAAAATAAATATTTAGAACACTAGAAGATACCGAAATAGTTTCGTGTTCTTATTTTACCAGTTCCGAATACCCATTTTTTAACAGTATTATGAATTCACTCTTCGTTGTTTTCTTCATTGTAAACATGACTAATAATACTCCTGCTTGAAAAACAGGAAGAAGGGGTATATAGTAATCGTATACTTTGTCCATCCATCCGTATGTATGTCCGTCCGTCCGTTTGATATGCTCTGGGGTATCCATTTCTTATCCGCAACTCCTCTTCTACCACTGAATGAAGTTTAATGAGGCATCACAGAATTTAATGAGTCTTTCACAGAATCTTTGTTTAACAGTGCCAAGGTGCACCTATTTTATTTTTGGATCAAGCACATAATTCGGGCTCCCTAAAAAAACGTAGATACTGTCATTCTTTGTAATATTGAAAGGTATATTGTATATCCACCTCTTATCCGCAATTTCTCCGATAACACTGAATAAGATTTAATGATACTTTCACAGATTCTTTATTACATTGTGACCTTTTATTTTACTTTTTGATCTGACACTTATTTCGGGTCTCCCAGAGCAAAGCATGGATTTTGTCATAAATAATCGTAAAGGCGGTGTGGGGTATCATTAAAATGAGCTCAGTGCCCACGGTACCTCTAGTTTCTCTTCAACCTTTGGAAATACAAATAATTTATTGGTAAGCAATTAATTTAACTTTTCTTAGGCATGCCAATGGATAACTGGGACGTATATTTTTTAATTTTAGTTTAAATGAATAAGAATCCCTAGGCTATCCGGAACTCGTCGGCTTATTCGTAACTGGTAAAATGGACACCTATGGTAACTTGCGAAATAAAGAGGGTGTTGCAGTTCTTTTGTTATTTTCCCTAAATGTGTAGCAGATTAAAAGAAGAATTTTTATGTTGCAGAAACTCATATTAATTTTTTTCAAATGCAACAATATATAAAGCACAACGAGAGACAATATTTGGAAGGTGTATATTGACTTCCAGTTTGCTATTAAATGATGTGAAAATTAGTCATGCGCCAAAATATATCAGATTTTCCCTTTTTAAAATAGGGAATCCCCATTGTTCTGAAAAAGTGCCTCCTTGAAACAAAATAATTTTGATATATACATAAGGAGGCAGGAATTTTCTTCAAAACTGCCATTTCCGATTTCTGTTTCAAAGAGGCACATTTTTGAAAAACGCAAAAATTGAATAAAAATTTTTCAAACGAAATGCAAAATATGTACGTTAAATAACACTGCAAAACCATCGTGTCCGAAATGGTCCAGTGGATATGCTGGTGGGCTTCCAACTAGTACTTTTACCAGAGAATGGGTTCGAATCCTGGTATGGATCATTTTTGCATATTTTTTTTCCATATGTAATGGTTGTGCAATGAAATTATATATATTTTGAAAGAGAGAGGGAGGGGGATGTCAAGAAGTTAATTTTAAATAACTAATCAATATATTAGAAATTAATGCAGGATTAAATTGTTTTCCTTGATATGTTGTGACTTAAAACTAATGCTTTATTTAGTTTTGTCTTGGAAAATAAAGTTACTGTATTGTTTAAATAATTTATTTTTTACATACTTTAGTTATTGCAATTTTGGTCTCTTAGTAGCCAAGATTTGATTCGAAACAGATAAAATTTCTTGGATATAGCACCAACAGTGTGATTATGGGACGCAGTTTTATGTCATGAAAAATATTTCGCACGATGTCTACAGTATATCTTTCAAAATGGTGCTTTAGCCATTGTCCTTTTTGTTGTTCCAACCTCTTTCGTGCAAAATGACGAAAGTTTTTTGATATATCAAGCAGGAAATACCCGCCGTAAACATTGTCCTCTACGTAGCTGTATCTATATTTAGCCATAACGAGGGTATTTAAAAATCCTTCTCGATATATAGGGAATAATCGCGAGTTTCTGCAACACCCTCTTTTTTTGAGGGAAGGCTGAACTTTTATGAAACAATATTTAATTCCACAAGTCATCGAACTGCCTTGACAAAACACTTAGATTTTGAAATAATGCCTAGTATTTTTATAGCACCACCGAATCGGTTTGTTATTCGGAACTGGTCAAATAACTGTATTGTTGATTGGAATTTTTTTAACCGTAGGCGTCGGTAGCAAATTGAAAGTGGGGTGGCTCTATTGACCATATAGTAAAATACGTTTACAAATTCTTTAAAAATATTCTGTGTCCATATATGGCAGACAAACTACTTGCAGTCACCCGCGTGGCGCAGTCGTTATACCGATTGTCTTAGAGTCGCAGATTAAGGAGCTGACCACTAATTCGGAAGTTACGAAACTTAGAGACAGGCCCTGTGTATGAGTGAAAATTTCTCGAACTTATTGTACGGTTGTTATTAGCAAACTTACTTCTTACAAAATTTTGAAATTCACGGCCCATTGGTTTGAGACATTGGTTGTGAGACGAGCTCTATTGATAAAGTGAGAAATACAATATTTCTTTGAACTAAAAAATGCAAATGCTTTGAAATTCTGCTCTGCTCTTGGTAATCTAAGAAACAAACAGGGTACAGAGTTGTGATAAGTAATTTTTTTTTCAGAAGGTTTGTGAAGTTTTTGACCACTGGGTTGTGCAAGGCAGAATTTACTGATGTAGTGAAAATTGTACTCTAATGAGATATGATACATGTATTCTTTACGCCACATGCACCTATCTATGATAATTACAAGAAATGATGATACTGATAGGATGATTGATTGGTTGATTGTACATGTATGTTGTTTGACACTATAATCGAGGATTTCACTCATATGGAGACGTCAGCATATACCCGTAAAAGGCCTTGACTCGGCACTAACGGCCATTGCGCAGTGTTTTTTAACGCGAAATGTAGTAACAACGCAAAATGTAATAAAGTGGGATTATTACATTTTGCGTTATTACATTTTGCGTTGATTTCGACGCAAAATGTAATAACACAAAATGTAATAATACCGATTTATTACATTTTGCGTTATTATATTTGGCGTTGTAACAGAACAGAGAGGGATCTTTATCGTGTGATCGCCTGCCATGACACAGGACCTAGGTTTAAAAGGTCTCATCTGAAGGGTCAAATTAAAGAAAAATATTACACAAGCGTGTAGGTTTCAAAACGTACTTTTATAGTTTTCAATTGCAATTGGACACCCCTTAAAATAGTGTGTAATTTGTTGCCATATGACTCTCCGACTCAGTGTAGATCAATAGGTTTGTAAGATTCAAAAAATGAAAACAAACGTACTTAAAAATTAAAAAATGCATATACTTCATAGCATCAAAACGTCCGACTTTTCGAACATTTTTTACAACTATTCCCCTCGATTTATTTACCCTTTTGACATCATAGACAGCTTAAAAAAATAAAAATGCATCACTTGAATTTACTTACATGTACCTTGTCATTGGTCCTTTGCAATTTGTTGTAATAATGTTGTAATAAAACTAGGGATGTCAAAATTGTCAATACATTGTAATTGATATTCGAATATTCGGTGGGAGTATTCAAATATTGGATAAAATAAATACATTTTGCATTACAGAATATATATTTTCACTTTCCTGTCAACCAGTATACGTTTTATGTCATTATTTTGGAATAAAATTTCACGTAGAGTTTTGTAAATGCAAATTGATTATACAAATCGAATATCAACTCATGGAATGAATATGCGAATTTTCGTTGACATCCCTAAATAAAATATTCTGATTGCACACACAAATGCCATGAAGCTAATATTAAAAAGTTGCTTAAGTTTTTTTTTAAAGACAATACCTATGTAGTTTTGAGATGGTCTGCCAACAATTGTTGGAGTTGCCATGTGTACCAATAGTGCCCCGTTATTGGCAGACCTTTTTTGTACTCATATGAAGCAGAATTAATTCAAAACTTCTGAATAAAAAGTAAACATTTGTTTTGCCTTCAACTCAACATTAAAACAAATCGACGACGTATTATAATTTAACAAAACCTCAGTCGCCCACGTGGCGCAGTGGTTAGAGGGTCTGCTCTAGAATCGATCCTTACGTGGCGGGTTTGAATCCAAGTGTGGGACGTGGAGACCGGTTTTATCGGATGAGACCGAATAAACCGAGGTCCCTTGTCGCGGTAGGTGCTTGAACGAAAAAGATCCCTCACTGCTCAGTGGCCCTGAGTGCCAAGCTTAGGACAAAATTTGTGGCTCTCAACCGGCAAGTGATGGCATCTTCATATGAGTGAAAAATTTTCGAGAGGGGTGTTAAATTATTTTCCAACAAGTTGATACACCAAGGATATCGACAGTTTCTTTCATAAATTTATCATTTTGCAAGTTCTACGGTCGATACTATTACCTTTTTTTGTTATGAAGGATATGGAGATAAAGAACAGTGTTCAATATCAAAGTCCATAAAACAATACAAAATAGGAGCACAGCAAACACGGACCTCCAAATTATCAGAGGTGGAATCAGGTGCCATGGAGGAGTGAGCATCCCCTGCCGACCGGTCACACCCGTCGTGTGCTCCTTGTCATGATCGGAAAAATCCGTCGTCAATTCATTGTATAAATAATGGTCTAACAATTGGAATGAAAAACGTCAGTCAGCATTTGACTCAATGATAAATTGTATTTGCTGACAAGGTCATTGTATCGACTAAGGAACTTACGACATGATGACTAAACTGTTCAAATCCTTGTTTCCTCAACTTATTTGTCAGTAATTTACATCGTTTTAGAAATTGTTCATACGTAAAACATGCTCTTGCGTATTGAATCAACTGAGAGATATAAACTCCGTATGCTGGTGATGAAGGTATATACTGCTTAATAAGTAAGGGAAGTTGACGATAGAAAAATTAAAGTCATCACGTTTATCATAGAGCTTGGTTGTAAGATTACTATTAAAGTCTATATCCAAGTATGAAACAGATGTGTCAGACTCTGTGGTATCTTTAATCTCAAGCTCACCATGATGTATCGTATCGACATAGGAATGAAAATTACCATTGTTATTTGACAATACGTCGTCGATATATCTAAATGTCGAGTAGAAGGCCACAGCAAGTGTTTTCTTTTTTTTTTCACGCATAAGATTTTGCACAAATTCTGCTTGATATGAATAAAAATTAGGTATGCTAATAACGGAGCGCAATTGGTTCCCATAGAAATTCCAACAGATTGTTGGAAGAACTGGTCTCCAAAAACTACATAGATATTGTCAATCAGAAACTCAAGCATCGTTTGATGTCAACTTCAGAGTACTTGTGTGTGCAATCAGTATGCGTATTAACAAAATAATTTTGCAAATGACCAATGACTAGTTAAGTAAATTTACGAGTTCCATTTTTATTGAAAAAGCAGCTGTCAATGATATCAAAATGCCCGACTTTAATTTATCGTGGGGAATGGTTGTGTGTAAAGTTGAAAAGTTTTTAGTTTTTAAGCTGTTGATTTTAGTAAAATGTTGTGATTTCAAATTGTCCAAAAATTCTTTGGAATTTTTGATTATCCACATCTGATTCACACCACTTCCTGAATATATTGTTGCACAGTACTCTGGAAGTTTTTCCTTCACTACTGTCAATATTTTAGTGAGGAGTAACGGAAGAGGCTTGGTTGAACATTTACTGGAACCCGCAATGTATCTTTGTTTGTAAGGATTTTCATGAATTTTTGGAATCCATTACTGTATATAAAGGGTTGTTAAAAATTCATTTTGGCTCTGTGGAATTTTAAAAATGTTTAAAACTGACATATGATTTTGAAGAATTTCTTCCTTAGACAGGGAAGTATGAGTATAGGACTTTTACGAGAAGCACTGACTTTAACAGTTGACGGTTTATTTGAACATATAAACCTGTATTGTACGGAAGCACAGAATTGATAATAGATGAGGAAACCTTTCTAATGGTTTTAGGTATTGTGTCAGGGGCACTTACATGCGAAGAATGAGAATTTAGGGTAGAGTGGTTGTCGTTTTCTTCAAGGACAACTTATATGCGCATTGAAATAATCCGTTATTTTCGTTGAATTAAGTGTTTAGTTATATATTCATATCGTAAAAGAGTTTCCGTACATTATTCTAGTGTAAAAGTAAGCCGTCAACTGTAAAAGTCAGCGCTCCTCGTAAAAGTCCAGTAGGATTACCACTCGTAGAATTAAATCCAAGTTCTTCTAAAATACAATTTATATGATAAGCCTTACAACAGAAGACAATTTTGTTACCTACTTTGTCGGCAGGGACCAGTACGTACTGATCTTGTTATCTATCTAATTCTTTTTTCACTTCTGGATTATTGAACACAGAAGGATAGATGATTTTCATATTGCCCCTAAATCTTTTAATACGCGACTTTAACATGGATCTGATACAATGATATCAAAAAGCCTGGACTTTAATTTATCGTGGGGAATAGTTGTGTATAAAGTTGAAAAGTCGTAAGTTTTTAAGCTGTTGATTTTGGTAAAATCTTGTGATTTCAAATTGTCCAAAAAGTTGTTTAGAATTTTTAAACATCCACATCTGATTCACACCACTTTGTGAATATATTGTTTCACAGTACCCTTGAAGTTTTTCCTTCACTACTGTCAATATTTCATCTCCAATCATACGGTCTTATCCGAACGACAGGCATAAATTTGCGTATCACAGTGGATTCGAACTGCATCTTTCATCTAGAGTAATAATCATGAGCAATCGCCGTCACCTCTACGCAACGCAAGTAACTCGATAACTTAAAGGTTCTCCTTATTTTCAAATGTAAAGAAAGTTTTAAACAATGTAGTTGTAACTTGTTGTATTACGATTTCATGCAATGATATTTCTTTCTGTCATCAAGAAGAAATGCTTTGTAACATATTTGAAAAATTGATTGTTTAAAAATATGTTGCATATATTTTCTGCAATACTATCTACAATATCAATGTTTATGGTGTTTATTTACATTTTAATCACAGATATTAAGATATATATATCAATCATGGGTCAAAATGCATATGCCAGTTACAGTTGTGCCACTGATTTTGATTAAAGTTTCTTCAGCTTTTTCGGGAAAACTTTTTCAGGAGACGTAAGTAAAAAAAACTAAGTTTGAAAGAATCTTCAGAATGTGAAACAATCGGGGGAAACTCAAAATTTTTGTAGCAAATTGGATGTATATGTCCAGGGTGTTCTATTAAAAATATTTGTAGAAGTTTGCAATTCCAATATTAAAAAAGATTTAATTTTTAAAATGTATATGAAATTGCCTTTTTCTAACAAATTCTTAATAAAAAGTCTTCAATGTTGTTACAGATTGTAAAATTATAATATTATATTGAGGGGTTCTTCTTTACGAAGAAGAGGCAAGACGATGCTTCTTAAAATTTATGTATCTTCTTAAAAACTATTAGTTAAGTAAGCATGATGAATGAAATTAGAAAAATACGATTTCATATTGTTGCTTTTTTATGAAAGAGGAAGAAAACGTATAATTGGTCGCATGTTTTATTTTCAGATGATAAAGATACTGTCTGTAATTTTCTTTTTGCTAACATTTGTCACGACCCTGGGAGAAAAGGAAACAGTTCAAAGCTGTAAGGACATATTACAGGGATATATGACAGGACAGTTGTCGTCTGCTTTAGGGGCTTATCAAGTGGAGGCTTTAAGGCGGGAATTCAAAAGCTTTACTGAGACCATGGAGCAATCTATGAAGAATTTCAGGAAAGAAGTTAATACAAGCGCTATGATTGAGGGTATAAAACAAAAATCAGAGTTTATATTCATAATTTCAATTTGTACAAGGTATTTAAAAATCATCCCATTTTTCAAAAGAAGTGTTTATTTCACTGAAGATCAAATCATAATCAAACTTTCAATATGTCAGAGAAAGGTAACAGAAGCATCGTTTACACAAGATGGGGAAAGAAGACGTGTCCTTCCAATGCACAGTTGGTTTATTCGGGTAAACCTCCACACTTTCAAATATTTTTTATGGAATTTTGGTATCTGACATTGAAATGATCTTTTAGTCTCATAAATAGTACGCTAATGAGATAAATGATGGGAAAAAGGAATTTAGATAAATTATAAATGTGATTTTAAATATATCAGATATTTTATATTCTTATACTTTTAGGATTAGCAGGCGGATCATGGTACGATCACAGTGGTGCGGCCTCAGATCCATTATGTTTACCTAGAGATCCAGAGTGGGGGATCTACAGGGATGGAACTGATGGCGAAAAGGGTTATGTGTATGGGGCAGAATACCAAACATTTGATGTTAGTCATTCGGCTTCGCTTCATGACCATGATGTTCCTTGTGCTGTTTGTCTTGTAAAAGATAGATCTGTAGTTAGATTGTTTCCAGGTAAAAATAATATTAATTCAGTTACTGAAAACGACGGATGATTACGCAATTATTATTTATTTGATTTGTGATAAATCTGTTGGAAATACATTTTATTGTGGATAATGCCCAAGTATTACAAAATTCTCTTTCCATACGAATTTAAAAAAATGTTTAATACAACCTTAGTTATTTTCTGTATTTGTTTCGATTTGGATCCCCCCTTTGCAAAACAAATCAGATCGTCTGTATGACAACAAATCACATTTATTTCTTTGATAAACATTCTGATTGTACATACGAATTTCCTGAAGTTGATATTTAATAGGGTGTTTGTGTTTGTGATTGACATTTACATGTATCTAAATCTTGTTGTAAATTTTAAGTTTACAAATTTACAACATCTCTTGATTTAAAACAGAAAAACCATATGCTTGAATTTCTTAAGCATATTGTACTAAAGTACACCGTTGCCATGTCAATAAAGTCACTTTAATGTAAACAAACACGTGTCATGATGAAGAAATAATCTTTTGAAAACTATGATTCGTATTAATTTAATAAGGTTGCATCCTAATATTTAAAGTCTTTAACTTTTTTTATCAAGTATGTTTTTAGTTTCTACACACATAGCTTAATTAAAAATCAAAAGAAAAATCGGGGTCAGTGTGCTTCTTTTGGCGCTAAAGTACATTTAATATGACCCTTTTGCACTGAAATTAAAATCACATCTTCGGCGTTTTCCCATTAATATTTTTATCCAAATAAATAATGTCACAAAGACACTTCAAACTAAGAAAAAGTTCAAATTACTTTGCATAATCAATGATTTGACCGTTCTGCACTCATAAAATGTGATTTTTCTTGCATTGAAAATTTAACAAACTAGGAAATTATTTTAAAGTCTTAAACTTTTTGCAGATTGATCAAAGTTTATGGTTATATATCCAGAAAAGAAAAACAAAAGTGGGGTATATGATGTCGAAAGAGGTGTTAATGTTATGCTTAAATTGGCTATAATAGTTGTTTCAAAATCAGTATAAAACATTTCACTGCAAAAAAACAGCTCTATGTGCAACAGGCATATATTTCAAATGGGGGAAAAAGATCATTTTCTTCTGAAAAAAAACCCTTCCGCCACTAAATACTAGTATAGTTCCTGGCTTAATCATATTTAAATGGAATTTAATGATGTTTTTTTTAGCTCTACTGGTCAGAGACCAAAATGTATGCGATAGTAATGCGTCCGTCGTCAGTCCGTCCGTCTGCCTGTCTGTATGTCTGTAAACAAAAATGCTACTCCTCCCACAGTTTTGGTCCGATTTCAATATGACATGTCAAACAAGTAGACTATACTAAGATGCATAATTCTGTGCATCGGTTTCTGATTTTGATGAACGGTGTTGCCGTGGTTACTAAAAATAGAAATTTCTGTGAAATGCTTTCAGAATGCTACTCCTCGTACAGTTTTGGTCCGATTTCAATATAACTTGGAACACAAGTAGACTACACTAAGATATATATATATAATTCTGTGCATCGGTTTTTGATTTCGATGAACGGTGTTGCCCTTGTTACTGAAAATAGAAATTTCTGTGAAATGCTTTCAAAATGCTTCTCCTCCTACAGTTTTGATTTGATTTCAATATAACTTGGCACACAAGTAGACTATACAAAAATACCTAAATTTCTGCATCGGTTTTTGATTTCAATGAACGGTGTTGCCATGGTTACTAAAAATAGAAATATCTATGAAATACTTTCAAAATGCTTCTTCTCCTACAGTTTAAGTCTGATTTCAGTATAACTAGGTACACAAGTAGATTATACTAAGATACTTAATTCTCTTTATCAATTTTAGATTTCAATGAACGGTGTTGCTGTGGTAACTAAAAATAGAAATTTCTGTAAAATAATTCTAAAATGCTATTACAAATACAATTTTAGTTTGATTATAATATAATGTGGCATGCAGATAGACTATACTAAGATACATTATTGTCTTTACTGTTTTTTAATTTATTTTGATGAATGATGTTGCCATGGTTACTAAAATTAAAAATTCTTTAAATTTTTATAAAAATCTACTCGTACAGTTGTAGTTTAATTGCAATATTGCCACAAAGAGTGACTTAATCAAGGATCATTTTTCTACTTATTGCTGTTTCAAAGTTTCAAGTCCCAACTGCTACTTTTCTCTTACTTTGTTAACAAAATAAGTATAAACCAGTAGAACTACAGAGACTTCTGGTTTAATTGGATATAGTTCAGTTTGCATTCTTGAATCAAAAGAAGAATATACGGTTTGGGCTTTATTGTGCCATAAAAATTTATTGTTCTTAACATGATTGTTATGAAATTGGAATTAACAAGAGTTGAGTAGATGAATATGATAAATCATTAAAGAATGTAGCATGAAGGAGCATGAAGCCATACTGGAAATATGATATCATTAATTTGGTAGATTTCTAAGTTTAATGCTAAAAAGTCTCAGAATTCTCATTTTTGTGCTTATTTTTCTTAGAAAATAGTGTCTGCCACCGTCGCCAACTTCAATATGAAAAATCAGATATCTCAAAATCTTTCTGGGCGATGCAGCGAATGTTTTCTGAAAGAAAATTCCACTGAAAATTGATGTTTTTGCAACTTTTTAAGAAAGTACGGAAAATGCATAAGTTAATGACGTCACAATTAGCATATGAGAAAAACGATTTGTGTTTTTTTACTGCATAAAATTCCAATGATTTCGAAAGAATGAATTTTAATTTCTTATATCACTCATATCACTTTCATATTTTAGAAAATTACAGGGCTAAATGTTTATTGAAACTGTATCTTCTTCTTTGATATTAAAACTTGAAAATAATACAGGTTTTTAGAAATGAAGATCCCGACCAAAATGTGTTCAAAAGCGCAAGATCTAACCTTCTTAAGGAATCACCTTCCTGTTATAAATATTATAATAAAAATAGATAAAAAGTATATAATTTTTAGCTCACCTGAGCCGAAGGCTCAAGTGAGCTTTTCTGATCAAAATTTGTCTGTTGTCTGTCGTCGTTGTCGTTGTTGTCGTGGTAAACTTTTCACATGTTCATCTTCGTCTCACGAACCACTGGACCATTTTCAACCAGACTTGCCACGAAGTGTCCTTATGTAAAGGGGATTCAAGTTTGTTCAAGTTTGGCCATGCCCTCTTCCAAGGGGAGATAATTATGAATAAGTGAAAAATTAATGGCATTTTTAAAAAAAATCTTCTTCTCAAGAAGCACTGGGCCAAGAAAGATGAAATTCATGTGGAATCATTCTTTAGTAGTAAAGATTCAAGTTTGTTCAAATCATGACACCCCCCCCCCCCCCGGGCAAGGGTGGGGCCAAAATGGCTGATCAAAGTTTTACATAGGAATTTATAGGGAAAATCTTTAAAATTCTTCTTCTCAAGAACCATTGGTACAGGAAAGATGAAACTCAGTTGAATCATCCTCAGGTAGTGTACATTCAAGTTTGTTCAAATCATGACCCCCCGGGGGTAGGGTGGGGCCACAATGGCTGATCAAAGTTTGACATGGAATATATAGGAAAAATCTTTAAAATTCTTGTTCTCAAGATCCATAGGGACAGGAAAGATGAAACTCATGTGGAATTATCCTCTGGTAGTGTACATTCAAGTTTATTCAAATCATGACCCCCCGGGCAAGGGTGGGGCCAAAATGGCCGATCAAAGTTTTACATAGGAAAATATAGGGAAAATCTTTAAAATACTTCTTCTCAAGAACCATTGGGACAGGAAAGATGAAACTCATGTTGAATCATCCTCAGGTTGTGTAGAATCAAGTTTGTTCAAATCATGACCCTCGGGGGGTAGGGTGGGGCCACAATGGCAGATCAAATTTTAGCATAGAAATATATAGGAAAAATCTTGACAAGTCTTCTTCTCAAGAACCATTGGGACAGGAAAGATGAAACTCATGTTGAATCATCCTAAGGTAGTGTAGAATCAAGTTTGTTCAAATCATGACCCCGGGAGTAGAGTGGGGCCACAATGGCTGATCAAAATTTTACAGATTTGGAATATATAGGAAAAATCTCTAAAATTCCTTTTCTCAGTACGCATTGCGTCAGGAAAGATGAAACTCGTGTTAAATGATCCTCAGGTAGTGTAAATTCAAGTTTGTTCAAATCATTGCCCCCTTGGGTAGGATAAGGCCACAATGGCTGATCAAAGTTGTACATAGGGATATATAGGGAAATCTTTAAAAATGTTCTTCTCAAGTACTGCAAAGCCATGATTAGCGATATTTTATGGAAGCATCCACAGATACTGTAGATTCTAGTTTGTTCAAATCATAACCCCCAGGGATAGGGTGGGGCCACAATGGGGGATCCAAGTTTTACGTTAAAATATATTTTAAAAATCTTTTTCTAAAGAATAGCTAAGCCATGATTAGTGATATTTATATGGAAGCATCCTTGAGGTAATGTTGAATAAAATTTGTTTAAGTCATAACCCCCAAGGGTAGGGAAGGGTCTCAAAGGTGGATCAAAGTTTTACACAGGAAAATAAGGGGGAAAATCTCAATAACTGAAAAGCTATGTTAAGTCATAATGACATGTAAGCATCCTCATGTATTGAGAAATAAATTTGTTCAAATTATGAGTACCCTTTGGGGTAGGGAGGGAAATGATGGGGAGTCAAATTATTACAAAGTAATATACATGTATACAAACAAAATGTTAAAAAAACTATAAAAATCTTTTTCTCCATAACTTTCTCAAGAAGTTATATGTGGAATTGATATGGAGACATTCTCAAGTAGTATTAGAATTCAAGCCCCCTCCCCCCTCCACCCACCCCCTCAGTAAATTTTTCAATTCTGAACTGATTTGTGTGTTTTCCTAGCCGATATGCTCAGGTGAGCGATGTGGCCCCTGGGCTTCTTGTTTTAAATATATTGATCAATTTGATCACAATATATCGTTTTTCTATTTCAAATTTTATAAAATACCTTTTATTTTGGGTATGTGAGGGTGTGTGTGTGTGTGTGAGGGTGTGTGTGTGTGAGGGTGAGAGGGTGTTAGGGAGGGTGTGTGTGTCACTGTGTGTGATTATTAGCTCTTTGGAATATCTTATGCAATATGCTTAAGAACTTAAGAAAGGTATAGACCATGCTTAATATTAAGCATAATCTGAGCATACTTAAGAGTTTTTTACAATATTTTTTATTACAAAGATCCACTTCCAATTCCTTTTATTCTAAGAACTGCCCTTATTGTAAACATTTTAGGAAGAAGAACATGCTACAAAGGGTGGAATTTGGAGTATGAGGGTTATCTTATGTCTGGGCGTTATAATCAAGCAGCAGCAACAGCATATAAGTGTGTAGACAAAAATCCAGACATCTTACACGGCGGTCGTCTTAACAAAAATGGCTACTGTTTTTATCATGTCGAGGCTCGATGTGGGTCCTTGAAATGCCCGCCATACGTTGAGGGGAGGGAACTCGTGTGCGCTGTTTGCTCTAAATAATAGTAATAAAATATTTCCAAGATGTTTTTTATTTTTATTTTTATTGATATCAAGAGAATACAACTTATACATTGTATATACTTTTGATTTTCTATAAGGTAAATCTGGCCTCGCAGTTTTATGGGTTCAAAGTAGAAAAACTGCATTTATTTTCACTGAATATAATTAAAATTAACTAAAAGTAGCAAAAAATGTATAGGTTGCCATATTTTTATTAGAAGTAAGACAATTTTAAACAAAAGCTTACGTCAGCATTATTTGTTTTCTTTTTTGTAAACAGTATTATGAACGTTAGGTAAAACTTGTTAAAATGCATGCTTCTAATGCCAATAGATCCATAATGCATGTAATTGCTACTTTATAAAATAAAGAATTGTAAAAATCAGAAAAAAACATTTTACACGATGATGTACAATAAGGAAAATGCAATAAGATATTCGTGAGAAGTTATTGCCCTTGACAACAATTTTAATAATTGAATGAATAAAGAAAAAAATATATTTTTACAGTCTTTCGTCTTCAGCGGAAGACCTTTCTGTTATTCTTAGGGTTTTTTTCACTTTTATTATTGTTTTTTTTTTCTTACCGATTTTGTGCACGCGATCTCGAAAACAGCCTGATAGATTTTCATGAAACTTTCATGACGTATGTATCATCACTTGAACCATATTCGGTTTTTTTTATGACGTCACTTCCGGTCTAAGATATTACTGATCAGATTTTATGTTTTTTAAAGGGTCAGGTTGAATGGCTTTAGATAGACACATGAAACTTTCGGGCATGATAGACCTATGTCTGTGGATATGCGTAACGCATATCATTTTCCCGGAAATGCCGCGCGTCGGCGCACGCTAAGGGATTTAGAGCGGCTGAAATTTTTTTTCTTAATATTTCAATAACCATGAAAAAAATTGTAATATATCATTGAAGCAAAGTTGTTCAAAATATTGAGTGGCAGCTAGTGAGATCATCAAAGTGGTCTAATTACGTCACTTCCGGTCAAACCGAAAGGGCCAAACCCTGAAGAAGTCAAAAATGCATATTTTTGTCATTATTGACACATTTTTGGTTGATTGCTTTCACCGGAAGCATAAAGCCTAATTTTCTGTTCATCGATGTCATTTCCGGTCGAACCGGAAGTAGCCAGAAATGGCTTACTTTTGCAATTATTGACATAGATTTAGAATATATAAATCTTTTTTAAATTAATGGTAACTTAATTCTGGTCAAAAAGGACAGAAGACCTACTCGTTGCTTTGTAACGAGCTTTGCTTAAGTTATTTTTATAATTATATTTTACTTCACATTAATTAAATCACCCCTATTGAAAAACATTCATATTTTTTCTAATTGGTATGAACATTAATAACAATTTTTACCAAAAAACCTATGATATTACGGGATGTTGGAAAAGCCTTAAGTCTATTAATGCCCTCTATTAAAAATTCATTTGTTGTTGATAAATTAAATTCGGTCCACAAAAAAATTATCTCATTAGTATATTCCAAAAATATATAAACATCGTGCTTAACATTAAATAGAAATTTTAGCTTGAGTGCTTTGAAGAAAATTTTTAATATGAGTGAAAGAAATAGAACTATTACACACAAAATATCAATATACATGTATTGCAGAATAAATCTAGATTGTCAACATTTCTGTGTTAAGTTAAAATTTAATGAAAGCTGAAAGTTATAACAAAGATATAGAATAAGTATTCATTTACTAGTTGTGCATTGTCCTTACATATGTGCAGCTGTATTAAAATTGCATAGAATTTCAGTTGAGGTAAAAAAAATTGATGTACATGTAAAATAAGTAAAAAAAAAAAATAAAAAAAGAAGTCTCGGAAACACATCCTAAGTTATAACAGTAATCTAAAATATTCTCAAGTACTTTATAATTTAGCTATTTTAAAGTAAACAAAGAGAGATAAGCGAAGATTGATGTAAAGAATCAATTTGTTGTAGAAAATGTTTAATGTTAATTTTCATGAAAGAGTTGAAGACAAACATACACATTTTATAAGAATCATTTTCCTCAATTTTTTTAATCAAAAGAGGAACTAGATAGATTTCATTATCCCGTAAACCATGTACGAGGCCTTTTTTGCTTAGAACTCACAGACACTGACATACAGCAGTGAAGGTAAATCATCAGTAATATTGTGCTATGTCGTATTCCGATATGTTTATTTTAAAAAATCCCAAGAACTATTAGAAATTTTAAAATCACAAAAACAAACACTTTATAAATCTTTCCCCAACATAAAACGAAGACGAGAGTTATGTTTTCATTGAAGAAGCAGCTTTCCGTGATGGCTCTTTAAATCTGCTTCTTCAATAAAACTGAAGTTCGGAAAGTGACTTAGCTCATCATTTGCAAACTGATGTAATATACAAGAACTTCGAGGTTGATATAAAAAAAGTATGCCTTAGTTTTTTACTGGCATTGTCTTTGTATAATGTTTTGGAGAACAAGTCTTTCAACAATCCTTTGAAATTTTTAAAGACGTTAAATTGCAGTTGAAACAAAATTTATTGCAGAAATGTTTTTAATTTTTTTTATGAGTTGTTGGTGTGTAAATTGCACAGATTTGTCATGTAGACTTCTACTCACACCAGCGCTTCATGAAAGATATGCTTACGTGCAAGTCTACATGTGTGTGATTATTCACCAATGATTCTGTTTAAAAGGACCAAAATATATACTCATTGTTTGAATTTCTCGCTGCACTATATCGTAATATTTATACATGTATTGTCTTTCATGGTAAAGTAACTCATACTAAAGCGAGAAAAAGAAAATGAATTTGATTGGTCACTTGATGAAAGCCTGTGGAGCCAGAAGGCCTCCTCGGTAGATTTGATCACGTACCAACCAAGTTCATTTCCCAGTGAAGTTTTAAACATTGTTTTTATTACTTATATTTACATTTGAGACGAAATTCCGCATAGTACTGCATGTATTACCCGAAGGAGCCGCTGTATTGCTATGTTATGTCGCGAAATAACCTAAAAATTGCTTGGTCTTGAATGTTCGCCTCGCTCCAACTTCTGAGTATTTACACTGAAATCACTGTTTATACTGATAGAGCATATGATTGCAACTAAGAATAATCTTTATATTTTTTTAGTTCTTTACTATGTGACGTCAAAAGATATCCCTTGATTCATTTTGCATACCATCAAAGGAATTTTGGATCACAAAATAAGCGCGATTTTAGGAAAACTTAAAGTATATTATAATTCAAAACATTCTTGACACCAAAGCAAGATCTAGTGAACATCTACTGAAGGAATAAAATGCACAAGAGAGTTAATTATATTATCTTTTCATTGCTATCAGATAGAATTTCTGAAACTAGTTTCAACGACAACTTGACAGAAAGGACAAGGTCGTGTAACGGCCGAATCTGGCCACTTATTTGATGTAAAAATAAAAACAATCGTCTGGTAAAATTGTGATAGTTTGTAGTTAAAAACTGAAAATGATGCTTGTTTTAAACCAACACTAATTTGGATTCAAAGCTTACAGGAAAGTTACTATATATTGCATAAGTAGGACATTTTCCTGAATTTCCTCTATTCTGGTGGAATTTCATCATTGAGATACTTTTCTCTTCGCAAAACATAGAGCGCAAGCTTGCCTTTCTGAGATTTTTACAAATAAACTGCATCTGATAATAGTGCTTAATATATATAAATTTGTTAGATAGGCAAGCTTGTGCTCTATGTTTTCCAGAACAAAATGTGCCGAAAAATCGTTGAAAATTTGCGTAAAAATGAGAAAATTCAAACACTGACCTATCATTTGACCTCTCTGGGCCTCTGTGTATTCCAGAACTTAGAACCAATACTCATTACGTGGCAGGTGTGACATCAGGTTTTTATGGATAAATTGTTGCATCATTCTGAAAGACTCTCAAAATCGGAGGCCAAAAAGGGGTCTTAGTCTATCTTGTCCTTTGTAAACAAGATCATCTCGTTGTGATTTGGTCGATCTATGATCTTCGCCCCCTAATAAGTTCATACAGAATTGAACACATTTCGTCTTCAATTCAGTTTATATTTAGAAAAATATTTTCAAATTAATTCTGGTTATGTAAAAAAAAAGCAAATATAAATATTAAAAGATATTCTTTGAGAAAATAAACCGGTCACGGTTGCCTAGTAGTAGAGCGTTCGCTTCGTGATCGGGAGGCCCGGGTTCGATTCTCGTTCGCGGCACCGCGTCTAACCTATATAGGACGATAACATAGGCAGTGAGTGTTCCTTCGCCAAGCGCTCGGCACTAGAAGTGAAAGTCACGGGTCTTTCGGATATGACCTTAAAAACGTAGGTCCCGTATCACGGTGGGCGTTGGCACGTTAAAGAACCCAATGACCCTGAGTGCCAAGTATAGGCCTAAATTTGAAGCCCTTCACCGGCAAACGGTGACGTGTCCATATGAGTGAAAAATTCTCGAGTGGGACGTTAAACAATATACAATCAATCAATCTTTGAGAAAATAAGGTCTTTTAAAGATTAGTGTTCAATTCAAATTTAGATATATCAACGCCGTCAAAGTCCTCGACATTTTGCAAAATCTATGACTGACACAATATGACCTTATCAACATAAATAACTATCAATCATCAAGTCTAACTTAGAATAATGTTTTTTTCTTTTCCAAAAAAATTGATCAGGATAAGGAGCACACGGCGAGTAAGTCCAGTCAACAGTGGATTCTTTCTACATCATGACACTTGTTCCACTTCCGATGTTTTAGGGGTCCACGTCTGCTCTGATCTAAATTTTCCTTGCTTCAAAGCACCTATGAGCTTGGTAACTGTTTGATATCTTCAAATGTTTAAAATAAATTTTCAAATTTGTTAGAATGAATTTATTTTGTTTTCAAAGTTTCTTTGCATTTGTGACATTAAATTTATTTTTGATAAAAGTTTAAATTTATTATGGTAAGATATTTAAAAAAAATAATAACGAATAAAGTTCGGTCTAATTAAATCGACAATTTCTTATTTCGAATTAAATAAACTCGTAATTATACATGTATATATGATGCACGGTCACAGCTGACGATAAATCCATAATGATGATTAAAAAAGGTTGATTTAAATATATTTAACAACGTGTTTGAAACAAATGATTGCAAGATAAATCTTAAAAAAAGAAATGTGAACACAGAGAGGTAAGCAAGTATTGATGTAAATCTCATTAAATTTCCCCTTTATTAAACTAAGAAATAAAATTATTTGCTTCAGAAATTTTTTTTTGAAATCAAAAATTGTCTTATTTTAATCAAGGGCAAATAACTCTTCCAAAAACTTTTTAATGTGTAAAATTATATATATATATATATATATATATATATATATATATATATATATATATATATATATATATATATATATATATATATATATATATATATATATATATGTGTGTGTGTGTGTGTGTGTGTGTGTGTGTGTGTGTAAGAAAAGTCTCTTCAAGGACCATTTCCTTACATGTCATCAGTCTTGTGAATTTGGTTCATTTAACTTTTATCGTTATCTAGCAATGTGTTCTTAACTAGTTTAACTAAAATTATTTAAAATCGTTCAAAACCCCTTCATTATACATTGGATACCTTCAAAACTCCCAAGAACTCGTAGAAAATTTGAAGTCACAAAAAATAAGAATTCAACATTTAATACATTAACCATTCTCCAAAATAAAAAAAGAGTTCCATTTTTATTGAAGCAGATTTCTATGCTATGGTAAGAAAAGGGCATTTTTAGGGCATTTTTGGTCCTGTGTGAATTTCTGAAAAACTAAAAACTATTTAGTTTTAGTTGAAAATGCAGTAGATATCATTTAGACATTTGCTGACTGCGTATCTCTCAAAAATGGCGTAATTTTCTGGCTAGTTAATGCATTATGACGTCACGAAATGCGTCATTTTCCTCATATTCAAAAAAAGTCTACAAGAACAGCCAAATTTTTAGAGCTATTTTTCGATGTTTAATAAAGAGCGCAACCTCTGATCTAAAATATGCCACTATTAAATGATAGACCTGTTTCTGGGGATTATAAAACATGTTTTTTTTTTAAGATCAGAAGCTGCGCTCATACTATTTTTCTTCTCGAGACGTACTCTAATATACCTGTTTTCCTTAAAATTCAAGAACATTGCAATTTCATAAAACCTGTTTTCCATGACGGACTCTCCAGAAAAAAAATTGATTGGAAATGAAAGCACTAAGTTTCTACATTATTTAAATGTTTAAAATGGAACATAAAGGTTAGTAAATAAAGTAAATAAATTGGTATAACCATAGGGCCATTTTATGCATAAATTGAATCAAGCCCTTTACTAACCCTATCATTTGTTTACAGATTTTGTTTAAAAGCATTCTGATTATTAAAACGTGATGACTTTAACTTTAACCTGCATTTGGAGTTTATATCTCTCAGTTGATTCGATAAGCAAGAACATGCTCTACGTATGTATAATTTCTAAAACGAGGTAAATTTTTGACAAACAAGTTGATGAAACAAGAATATCAACAGTCTTGTTTGAAGTCATTAATTCATACGTTTTATGGTCGATACAAATGACCTTGTCAGCAAATACAAGTAATCATGGAGCCAAATTTTTCCATTAATTTCCGATCATGACAAGGAGCACACGGCGGGAGTGACCGGTGGGCAGGGGATGGTCACTCCTCCATTGCACCTGATCCCACCTCTGATGTTTTTGAGGTCCATGTTTAAACTATGCTCCTATTTTGTATTGTTTTATCGACTTTTCAGCTTGAATACTGTTCATTATTTGGATAAATTTCATTTAAGGAATGTTTTGAAAGAACAAGCTACGGTTCCAATACAATTCTTGCCCTGTGATTTTCTTAAAAATTAAGCCGATGTAAAAATGAAAACTCATGCTTTCTTAATCAATGAAATTCGATGCAGAAAAATTATACAGATAAATAATTTTTTTTTTTTAACATTTCTAAATGCTAATTGTGACGTCATAAACATATGCGTTTTCCCGTATTTTCTTAAAAAGTTGCAGAAGACACCAATTTTCAATGGAAGTTTCTCTAATAAAATATTTTCCACAGGCATCGCCCACAAAAAAATTTGAGATATGTGAGTTTTCATTGAATTTTGCACAACATATCTAAACACTAAAGTGGTCGACGGCTGTGGACACTGTTTTCTGAAGGAAAATTACCCTTGAAATGTGTCGTTTTGAGGCTTTTTTGTTGTTTGAAAGAGAAATGCATCAAATTAATGACTTCATATTTCCAGAATGGTACTCCTTCATGCTATATTCTTTCCTGATCTTTCACAGTCATAAACTCAGCTAATATGTAAGCCAGTTTTAAACCTTTTTTTTTATTTAAAATTTTTAGGGCACAATAAAGCTAAAAACGAACCTTTTTCTTTGTTATTTTAATTTGTGTGTAAATGTCTGTGTGATTTACGCACCAATGATTCACACTTAACTTAAATACATTCCTTGTTTTCACTTTTCAATGTTTAAAATCACCTAAATATACTCATTGTTGGAATTTCCCACTACCCTACATCGTAATATTTTTTATTGTTTATTACATTTGAGGCGAATATTCCTAATGGAACTGCATGTATGACACAAAGGACGCGTACCAGCTGTATTGATATGTTGTGTCACGCAATGTTGTTTGGTCTTTGAAAGTTCGCCTCGCTCCAGCATTAGAATATTTACATTGATGTTCAGCAGTTCAGTTCAAGAAATCACTGTTTATGTTGAAAAAAACCAATGATTGCTACTAAGAATACTTTTACTATCTAATGAGTTCTTTATTATCTGACTTCAAAAGTGGCGGTATCCGCTGTTTCAGTTTACATGCCATCAAAGGAACTTATGGTTGAAAGGTAGGCGCGGTTTTAGGCAAATTACATTATTCAAAACATTCTTGACACTGAAGGAGGATCTATGAACATCTGTTGAATGAATAGATTTAAAAATCCAAAGGTTTTATTTGTTTTATCTTTTTTCATTGCTATTAACAAGAATCTCTCAAATTTACCTGACGGAGATATGTATTTAAGATATCACCTCGTTGTGTGATTCGGTCGCGATGTATCCTCTGCCTCCGTAATAAGATCATACAGAATTTAACATATTTTGTCTTCAATAGGTTAATTTTGTAGAAAATATATTCTAAAATGTAAATATACGAGAGTGACATTCAAAATCACAGCAAATATGAATGTTAACAAATATTCTTCAAGAAATATGATTGTGTTCAATTCAACCTTTGGATATATAAACGACTTCAAAGACAACATTTTGTTACATCCATGGTTGATACAATATGATCTTACCAACATTAATAACTAATTAACTATCAATCAACAAGTCTAACTTAGAATGATATTTTTCAAAACAAGGGACTATGACAAGGAGCACACGGCTGGTGAGTCCAGTCGACAGGGCATTATTATTCCATCATGACACTTGATCTTACTTCTGATGTTTTAGGGGTCCACGTTTGTTCGCTCTAAAATTGCATTGCTTCAAGACCTCTGAGCTTGATTACTGTTTGATATTTTTATTTCATAAAATGCATTTTCAGATTTGTTGGAATAAACTAAATTCGTTTTTTTGCCTATTCGTGGTATAGGATCATCTTTAAAGAATAAACAATTCAGAATGACAATATCTGTCATGACTTTATTTTTGTTTAACAGTAGAAGCTTATTACAAATCAAACAATATTATCAAAACAATAAATGATCAACTATTATAGCAAGTGTCAATGAGTGAGTGCCGATCCTCAATTTGACGTTTAGCGCATACAGTTTGTAGCAACGAGGAGCCATATGGTGCTGACAATCCTGGAGGGATAATTAAACAGAAGTTGCCAGCGATGGCTTGTTGCAAACTTCTGCAGTGTCTCGGCATGGATTACATCATGGAAGGATCAGTAAAGCTGTCATAGCTTTACTGATCCTTCCATCGTCATGATGGTCGATGTGGCACTGGAATCATAAAATGATAATCAGCAGAAACACAGAAGAAAACAATCTGCAAATACTTTCACACTTAAGATTTTTCATGTAACTTGCAATTGCTGAAAAGCTATTGTATGTGTTTGTATAAAAATTTATCTGTCTTAAGTGTGCATTGGAAGGTGAGGGTCTATGAAATGTTAATGTGGTCTAAAATCACAATTAGGATGGTGGGAGGTGTTCAAAACTGACGAAACGGAAAGGGTGTGCGTGCAAGCGCATTTTATGAAACGTGGCTATCTTGGAAGTTTGGTTGAGGGCAGGAGAGTTATCGCACTTAGCTACTTACCTATAGACTGTTCTTCGATAACTGGCACCTACCGCACATGGCAGTAAATGCATTTATTTTTTAAACAGATTATATTGTTTGTATATCAAAAAAACTATTACGAATGAGGTTCGGTACAATAAATTCTTTAAATCAAATTCAAAAACATTGAGTTATCGTAAAGCTGAATATGATTCGTAAAAGGAATGTTTGTCCACCATATTCGATCGAACACTCGCTATATCTGAGGTCCCTTATTTAAAGCGGCTGACCTGGTCACTGTTCGATGTAATCAGTCGTCATCGGTGAAGACGGACGTATGCTCTACAGCACTCGGAAGCGAAAATGCAGGAAAGAAAGATACCAAATTCAAGAAACTTGCAAAAGTTGCACTGTTCATAGCAGTATACAACCAAACACAAATACACGTAACTGCAATAAATTGTAAACAAAGGTAATGCAACGAACCGAACGAACGAATGCAACCAGTACGTACATGGGTTGCCAATCCGTGCCGACACCCGTGACAATAAAGCAGTCAGGTGTAACGAATGCGAAGAGTATACCCTGGTACTGATGTCGTAGGAAGTATTTTCGAGAATGGCATATGCCTATTTACGAATCATGTTCAGCTTTAAATGGGCTTCATTACAATAATTCGCAGCTGCTGCGAAATAAAAACAGGATTTCCAAGCCTGACTTACCTTTCAATTTTTATTTATGATACATTTCATTTAAACTTAAAAATTAAAAAAAAAAGAAGAAATTCTCAACTCCATATTTGCAATGATATATCGATTGCACACTATTGTGTTACGGAGTGTGTTATTGTGTGTGAGATAGGGTGTGCGTGTTTTTTCTTTCTTTCTTTTTTGATTAGAAAAACTATTTATAAAACAATAAATTTAAGTTTTGTGATGTCTTGTGAAAAAGAAAAAAAGATCATTATTAACTTCATAACAGCGAAAATAATACATTTTAAAGTATAATTATAATTATTTGTTAGTTTTATTATACTGTAAATAACACTTTATTCACAAGAACTTTATTTTTGTGTATTTACGCGAGATAGTGTGCTCGCGAAAATTTAATTCTCGTGTATAATAACTGGTATTCATCTGGATTAAATAGAGCAATAACCACAATTCGTGTAAATTTTGTCTCGCTAATCAAGAGTCAATGACTATCACACAAAAATAAGGTGTCGCGAAAATTATAAAGCTAATATTTCATAATTACAGATTGACCATTCCTTTTGGCCGATTAAGAACTTTTAAACAAGAATAATTGATATCTATCAGATGATTTTAAGATAATCTTATCATAAAGTTTAAAATATGAACCCGAAAAGTTAAACAGAGAAAACAGCAGTAACTCTAAGTCCGTCTGGTTTTTCAGATGATGAAGAAGCCATGTCTGATTTTCTTTGTGCTTCTTGTTCAAAATACGCAGGGAAAGAATGAGACCGAAAGCTGTAAGGACATAATACAAAGATATCTAATTGGATTTCAAGAAAGAGGTGGAACCTAGTGTTGTCAGTGAAGGTATAAATACAAAATCTTACTACAATTCATACTTAATGTAGGATTCTTCTCACATTTCTTGTATTTAAAAATTAATGATATCTTCACAGAATCAAGAAAACAATATCACTAATTGATGGTATCACTAAGATTAAATTTGACCATTGAATATAAGAGACAATGTCAGATCAAGGTCATTGCCGTTTCCCTCGACATTAAGAATAAAAAATTACTGTTGCCAATCATGCGATCCCTACTTGTATTTCAAAAGAGTGAATGTTTTCCTTTTTGCATAAATAGATACTATAGTACTACCATATAGGGCCTATAAAATGTTATTACCAATTTGACATAAATGATTTAAAGCAATGTGAGCTGCAACCTTAAAGTCGGAATATTTTGTTGCAAAATTGTAAAAAAAAAAAAAAAAAAAAAAAAAAAAAAAAAAAAAAAAAAATATTTCAATGACAGAAAAAAATGACGTTTATAATCTTCTATTGTTCATACATGTATTTGCGATGGAAGAACTATTTATAAGCTTCAATTGACTCAAAATTACATTATTGTCGTCCTGTGAGATAATTATTTCTTATATGAAACTGTATATTGTATTGTATATAGAAGTCTTTCTTTTGCTTTATTTTAGTCTAATTGATCACAAAGGTTTAAGTTACAAACATATTTATCATAATAACTCATTTTAACAGCTTTCAAAAATGCAGCTCATATTGGTTTAACTAAAATGGATAGTGGCTAATCCGAATTTTCTCTACTTTTCTTAAATTTTTAGGATATATTAGTTAATTTTATATGTTTCTAATATTTAAATTTTTGTCATTTTCACATATGGTAAAGTTATCATATAAAGATACAAAATGTGACAAAAACAAAACTTTTGATCTCTTACTAAGAGAGAAAATAATAACACTTTTTACTGATTTTTTGCTCAAATCTGTACGTAGATTTGAAGCATTTAAATGCCAAAATAGTTCTAGTTTGTTTCAAAATTCTTACTTATTTGATATATTTTGAAACTTTAGTCCCTTATTATTAATTTAACTTACATTTGAAAATTTCTTCAAGTATTTGATTGTGTAAAAATTATAATTAAATTCATTGTTCTATAATAATGTTTAGAGGCAGAAAAGAAGATATTTTCATATGCCATCGTTCCGCCAAAAATATAGTCCCTGCTAGTTTTCAAACACAATTTACAATTTCTATTTAAAGCTGTACAATTGTGATGAGGAAAGAAAAATTTTGTCTTTTAAATCTGTTTCACCTAAATATATAAGACATACCGGTATAAGCAAATATACTTTGAATATTTCATCTAGTCAAAAACCAGACTGAGAAGAATCCTACCTTAAACACCATATACATAAGAACTATAGATCTAAAATAAAAAGAAGATCATGACAACGTAAATAAATAAATACATGTACTCATTTCTCTACTTGCAGAGAGGTCTAATAGAAGTACTGTTTACATAAGATGGGGGAAGAAAACGTGTCCGTCCAATGCAGATGTAGTTTATTCTGGTAAATTTCTGTTACACTGCCATGATTAAAGCTTTAATTAGGTTATAATTATATATTTTGTTTTGATTGTAAAAAAAAAAATGATGTACAGAGAGATACACGAAAGTACATCCGGTTTGCTTTATGCAAGCAACTCAATGTACACAACAAAATGTTTTTAATTTTTTTTTTACGAAAACATGGTCAACAAATAATTCAATATGCAGAAAATCATACTATAAAAGTATACTTTGCATAAAAATAAATCAAAAATAACTCTCTGTCTAAATACAAGTTATCATTTATCACATGTGCTTTCCTTAAAATCACGTTTTGCAAACAAAGACGATTTAAAAAAAAACTTTTTTTCGAAGAAGTTCCAAATAATTTCATTTTTTTCAAGTCTACATTTCATTTTCTAGCGGGAGTCGCAATGCACGCTCGCAAAGTGAGCTCAACAGACTAACGTATAAGAACACTCAACAGACTAACGTATAAGAACACTCAACAGACTAACGTATATGAACAGAGAAAATTCGGAATGAAATATGTACAATGTACACACGTCATAACGGTCAACAGGCCAAATGTGCCTGTCTAACATTCCCACAATTCCTTCGCTACCAAATTTTTAAACATCTGGAACATTTGGTCAAGTGTTCATCTCCTGGCCAGGGCTCTTTAAATTTGTATTCTACTGAGAGAAGTTATTCCCCTATGCAATTCACTTCTGATAATTAATCAGTGTAAATTATAATGTATATATTTGAAAAGAGAATTATGCAAGAAAAATTATTGTTTTATACAAAAACTACTTTCGTATTTCTAATGATCTTGAAAATAATAGATAAATAAAAGTGAGACAAAAAAAAAAAGACTTATTCAAGATTTTTTTCAAAGATAAAGAGAGGCCAATGTGAAAATTTTTTTATTGAGGTTGAAAATTATACAGAATCTAATAGTTTTTTTTATAGTCTGAAAGGTGATAGTGATAAATAGGGGACAGATAAGAATTAGACTTATAAGTTGTCACTGAATATAAGACAAATATTACGTCATCGATCCTGGCCATCTTATCTCTCTTGCTTTTGAGCAACAAAGCTTCATCTGCCAGTTTATTTTATATTCTATGTATCCTCTGAATTGTTGTATTATACCCAGGTGACCATTAGGGCCCTGGGGCTAGTATCAGAGAAACATGTATCACATAATTTCTTTGCGATAAAGACAACATACCTACACAGCGCCGTGCCATAAGTATTCGCGGAAAATGGGATAAATCCCATGGATATTGACAATCAAACTATATCTCCCATTTGTTGTGAAACATGGAATATATTCCATAAATTACGACAATGACAAATATCTCATCATGATAAATAGAATATATTCCTACTATAACAACGTATTGGTGAAAATAATTCATTGTCAATATCCGTGGGATTTATCCCGTTTGACCAAATTTGTGGGAGAAAATATCCCACAGGAAAAAAATATCCCATCTGATATTTTTTCTCCCATGGGAGAATGGTGGGATAGTTGGTGGGACTGAAAATCCCACCATACTCCCATGGGATTCTGAGTTTTAGGACTTCATATCTCTAGAAGTGGAGATGTTTGTGCATTCAACATGAGACCCTGGAATACTGCTAAGAAATCCCAACAAGTGATATAAAAATATTTTTGATATCATAATTAAAAATGGTAGTAAAAAGTCTGGACTATGTCGTGTCCAGAGTTAAATGTCGTACTTTTTTAAATATCAGGATCGAACGTCGTTAACTGGTCTTAGAACCCCTGCCAATCATCTGAAATTAAGCCTGGGATTAGATACTTTGATTTGATTTACATTTTGACATTTAGTTTTCTGTCGTTTTGTATATCTTGTGTACCTTGTCTTAAGATCGTATCGACGATCGAATTAACATTCAGACTTTTGATGCCTGCCGCATATGCCAATGTGATAAAGAAGCAATCAAAGCGTTCTTTTATAATTCATAGGAATATGCCATAAATATAATCAAACTATCAAATATTTAAAGAAATGATACGAAAAATCATGCCTATATATTATGATTGTAATTTTTTAAAGGGGGGGGGGTGTTGTTAATGAACTGATAAAAGCCGATGGTTTTCTTAAAGTGCAGTGCAAAATCATGGCCCCAGGGCCAGGGGTTCTAGTGCTAGGATTGGGCTATATAGACAGTGAAAATGCATATTTTTTTTAAATCTCTTTCTCTGTTCCAAGATATTAAATAAACTAACTTAACAAATATATAATTATGTTGAACAAGGCTGCCTCTTCCAACATTGTGAATTCCATGGCCAATGGGTTGGTGGTTCTGGTGTAAGGGCGGAGCCTTATTGATTATGTAGCGAAAATGCATCAATTCTTTGAAATTCTTTTCCTTTGCCCCTGAGTATTAAACAAACAACCTTCATAATATATAGTTATGATGAAGGTTGCCTCTTTGAAAATTTTCAATGTCATGGCCCCAGGGTCAGGGGTTCTGAGAGTGGGGCTCTATTGATTATTTAGTGAACATACATTAATTTTGAAAATCCTTTTCTCTATTCCTCGGTATTAAAGAAACTAACCACATACATGGTTATGATAAGCAAAGGACATTCTTCGAGAATTGTGAATTTAAAGGCCCCTGGATCAGGGGTACCATAGAAGGCGGGAGGATGGTAAATCTTATTACATAATGAAAATGAATTATTGCTTTTAAATCGGCTCCTTAATAACAATGAAATATATATGATGAGCAAGGGTGCTTTTTCCAAAATTGTGAAATATGTGGACCTAGGGTCAGGAGTTCTTGTGGGGTGGAGGCACTACTGATTGTTGCTGACTATTACTGATTAGTTGAAATGCATTTTATTGTTCCCCTTCTCTGCCTAAGGGCTTTAAGTAACCAAACTAAACATGCTAAGTGTATAGTCAGCAATGGTGTCTCTTTCAAAATTGTGAATGTCATAGCCTATGGTTTAAACATGAACCAAATTAGATTGTTGGAAAATTGTTGCATGATGCTCAGGTAACCTATAAGGCCAATGGAACTCTTGTTTAGGTACAATTTTACACGTATTCAATGAAAATATTAGCAATAGAAAATAGAAATCGACGTTTGTACAATAGATCAGATTTGAATGAGTTAACTATAAAATGTCCTCATTATGAAACTCTGACAAAACAATTAATTGAATTGCTTGGAATAATTTTCTTGAAAAATTATCTCTTTTATCAGAGAGATATTGACCCCTTAAGAACTAAAGAACAAAACATTCAGCGGATGTCAATAAAAAACAGAGAATGTGCATGCTTTGCTTGTAAAATTCTGTTATTTGATGAGCTACCATTGAAACTTCGTAAATTAAACATATGGAGATAACGATAAGAATAACTTTGATAAAATTAAATAAATGTACATGTTTATAGGGTATGCAGGAGGGTCACATCAAGATCACACTGGAGCAGCAGTAGATCCACTGTGTTTACCGAGGGATCCAGAGTGGGGGGTCTACAAAGATAGTACTGACGGATTCAAGGCATATGTGTATGGAGCAGAATACCAAACAATTGATTTCAGTCAAACGTCTTCCCTTCATGACCATGACGTTCCTTGTGCTGTTTGCCTGACACGAAATAGATCTATAGTGAGAGCATTCCCAGGTAATGAAATGTTCTGTTTATAAGGAGAGTTTAATTAGAATTAAACGTGTTACGGCGATTGCGCTTATATGGAGAATTTTATTAAAATTGCGACCGTTATTAGCGGACCTGTTTTTGTATTCATATGAAGCAGAATTTGTCCAAATTCTTAGGTGTGAAAAGATTGATTGATTGTATTTTGTTTAACGTCCTTCTCGAGATATTTTCACTCATCTGGAGACGCCACCAATTGCCGGTGGAGGGCTGCAAATTTTGTCCTATACTTGGCACTCAGGGCCAATGAGCAGGGAGAAATACAGTATAATTTGTCCAATCCGGCTACCGCCGGTTCCATGAAATTTGGCCGGATTAGACAGAATCCGGAATGCAGGAAAAATGCAGGAAAATATCAGTTTCGAATATTTTCGTTGTTTATTTACAAGTACATCATATACGTATTCTAAATAAAATTAAATGATGAAATCAATCAATATTTTGGAGTCTAGGAATTATAAAATAGTCTCACATGACTTACTGCATTTGCTTATTTGTTCGAGAAGTTTGAAAGTCGAGTGGAATGTTACTTCAATCAAAATATACAGGCACGCATAATATAGGCCTACTATGTATTAAGCGGACCGGGTTTCGCTTGTCAAAGACCTCATTCATTGTACAGGGGTAATAACAGTAATGCACAATTATTTCCGATTTGCTAATTATTAGATTGAACTTTTAATTTTTATGTAAAAAATTACGTCTCCCCCCACAGTGTTATGGCGCCATTTTGAAATGCGTTCGATTTTCGATCCCGATTTATAATTTGATTTAAAAATCGCATAAATATATATTTTGCTAGTGTTTATGTTATAATGTGTAAAAGGAGTGAAACAAAGTTATTTTAATTTTAATTTAATCATATAATTTATTTTCCAAGTGGGCTGTGTCACCGCCGCATTTTACTGAGTTCGTCTCATGGCACTAATGATGCTAATGTAAACACGGATTATCACATCCACCACGAAAGGTGTTAATTGCTTTGAAGTAACTCAGGTGTGGCCGGATTAGAGGGAATAATTACCGTTAATTATGAGCAGTTGGGACCAGAATGGCCGTTCGAAATACAGAATAGACAGTATCCGGACTACACAGAATTTTTTTCAATGAATTTGTTAAAGAAGTGCATGGGACTAAAATTTATAGCCGGAAGGGACAAAAGTCCGGAGTACTCAGAGTCCGGATTAGACAAATTTTACTGTATATCTTTTACGTGCCAGCACCTACTGCAACACGGGACCTCGGTTGATACGGTCTCCTCCGAAGGAACAGTCTCCTCCTCCCACAGTGGGATTCAAACCCGCGACGTAAGGATCCTTCTTTCTTCCCGACTCTAAAGCAGACGTTCCAACCACTGCGCCACGCGGGCGACTATATATAAAAAGACGAAAACGCTTGTTGTGGCTTTCAACTCGACAATTAGATATATCTATGAAGTATTGTCAATTAGAAATGTTTATTTCTACCCTTATATCGATATGATATATCCTGGTGAGTTTGAAATAAAAAAAATTTCACAGAGTCTGACACATCTGTTTCATTATTAGATATTTTACTTGCAAAAGACGATAATGGTAATGTAATGTAACAACTAAGCTTTGTGATAAACGTGATTACCTTAACTTTTCAGTGGTCAACTCCGATCACTGAGTACTAATGCAGCATCATATCTTCATCACCTGCATACGGGGTTTATATCTCTTAGTTGATTCGATACGCAAGTGCATGCTCAACGTATGTACAGCCCCGCGCACTTTTTTTAAAAGCTCACATGGTTTTTAGCACAAGTTAAAGTCACATTTTTCTTGCAAGAAAACTTAAAATTATCGAGCTTTAGAAAACTGAATAAAGGAATCATGTTAAAGGATAGGATAATCTTCCATCATAGTAAATTATTTCTACTGAAAAAAAATTCCTTTACATTTATGGTCTGAAACTTTGAAATTTTGCTTTGGTATCTTTCATGATGCTAGAAAGTTAACCTGAAAACTGCCATTTTTTTAACATGGAAAGCAGTCGAAAAGATGAGAAACCATCTTGAGCATAAGTGTAATATTAATGTACAGAAAATAAAGAAGTTACATGAACTGCACTGTTTCTGTATTTATGCAAGGCAAAGGAACGGATAAAAAGACGGCTGCATTTGACAAGAAACTATGAAAAAACCTTCAGTGAATTGTCATAATCTATCATCCAAGAGCATATAAAAATCCTACCAATTATTATGTGTGCATTATGTATAAAGTAATGGAATAAGATCAAAATTAAGTTATAAATCACATTTAAAATATATTTTGCTGTCACGTTACACAATTTTGCATTATAACAATGTGATCTTAATTTGTGCGAAAATCCGTGTGAGTTTAAAAAGTGCGTGGAGCCGTACAAGTTCTTTAACGATGTAAATTATTGAAAAATAAGTTACTGAAACAAGAATGTTCACAGTAATCCATCAATGAGTCAAATATTGACTGACGTTTTTCATACTAACTGTTAGTCCATTATTTCACACTGAATTGTCGACGGACTTTTCCGTTATTTCCTGATCATGAAAAAGGGTGAACGGCAAGTGTAACTGATTGGCAGGGAATACTAATAAACCCATGCCATCTGATCTAACCTCTGATGTTATGGAAGTCCGTGTTTGCTCTGCTCTAATTTTGTATTGTTTAAAGGACTTTTGAATACTGTTCGTTATCTCCATATATTTCGTTTATTACTAGTAATTTACTGTGAAATAAATATCTTCGCATTACCTCCTTTGGAACGCTAAGCGAATCTTATTCGAATTAAATTCTGACGCATGCGCAGTGGTAGAATTTAATACGCATTTGGTTTAAATCGAAATATTTTACGATTTATGTTTACCCCATCCTTTTTTCCTTTATATGAAAAATGTGGAGATAACGAACAGTATTCGAACTCAAAATTCCATTTAACATTTCAAAATAGGAGCGGAGCAAATGTAAAACGGTATTCATTTAATACATCTAAACACTCTTAGTTTAAATTGTGTAGATACATAAATAAAATATTGCAGTGCAATGAATTCAGATGGTTTTATGAAGGTGTAAGTTTTTAAAACTTTTTTTCAGCAAGAAGAACCTGCTATTCAGGGTGGAGTTTGGAGTATCAAGGCTATCTAATGGCTGGCTGGTATAATCATGCAGCTGGAACCACATATAAAGGTGTGGACAAAAATCCAGACACCTTACATGGTGGCCACCCTAACAAAGATGGATACCTTTTTTCCATACTGAAGCTCCATGTGACTCCCTGAAATGTCCACCGTACGTAGAGGGAAGAGAACTGGTCTGTGCTGTTTGTTCTAAAGAGTGAAAATATAATAAACTATATTTAAAGATGTAATATGTTTCATATTCTATGTTATGTTCTGATTTTGAAATTTTTCATCTGAAAGTTCAGAAGGAAATACGCCATGGTGTGTAAGACAAAGCGACAAAAAGATATCTTGTTTAAACACCCTTATCTTCAGATGATCTTGATCTATATAAAACTGTACTTTGGCATAAAATTAACCACTAGATATATAGTAGTAAATAACATGGCACAACAAAGCAAATAATGTCAATCATTTGCTTTTGGATATAGACACATTTAATTGGTCACCTTGGAGAAGTCACTGTTGTTGTGTTTTTTAAACAGGGATAGAACAGATAGACAGTAAACGTAGTCTGTTTACGTCGAAAATTTGGGCCACATTTAAGGCCTGATATAAATGTTTGTTTTCTTAACATATTCACTTTGTACACATTTCTTCTGAACAGTTAAAAACTTTTACATAAATCAATAATTAAAATTAATTATTTCTCTCAATATACCTAAGAGTTCCTAAATTCTTTTAATCCCAAATTTGACCAAATCCTGGCTCCAAGGAACTTGACTTTAAAAAAGATGTGTTTGTGAAACACTGATGCCTCCATATGGTAGAGTGGTGAAGTTTGAAGTTTCTCAAATGCAAGTCACACTCCTAGGAAAAAAATGTGAAAAATGTTGAAATTACCCAAAGAAAAGACTTGTCTTGATGAATATATATGTGAAGTATGAAATCCAAGAACTAACCATTCAAAAGTTATGGCCAAGGTTAATTAAAAAAAAAATTGATCTAATTCCAAGATCGAAGGGTCAAATTCAAGGATCCAGGCGTAGGCCTTGTGATATGAAATACTCATGAGAAATATTAAAACCCCAGCGTTTAGAGTATGCCATTCGTCATTTTTAAGGAACAGTTCGGTCAGAATCTCTTACTTGTACTTCAAAATTATTTAGTTATACTTCATTATTCAATTAAATTATTTGGAACAAATTTGAATCAAACAGTACAACATGTAAAATATTCAATTTTAAAAATGCTTACAAAGTTATAAATAAAAAAAGATTTAGGGAGCGGCTAGAAATAATTTTTTGTAGAGGAGGGATAAACAGAAGAAATTCTTCAAATCTGTACAGTTGTTACACTTCATATCTTGGAAATCTAGCCTCACTGTTTATTTTCACCAATCTCAAGATTTACAACACTACACGAACTGTACTTCCAACCGATCAGCACTTATGTCATACCGGTATAAGGTTTGATAGAATAAAAAATATTTTTATTGTCTATTTAGATTCTTAAAGCACCAAATATACCTCTTAACAAGAGACCCACGGGCCTTATAGGTCACCTGAGTATCATGTAACAACTTTCCAACAATTGAATTTGGTTCGTGTTTTAAACCAGAGGTCATGAAATTCACAATTTTAAAAGAGGCACCATTGCTTATCATAATTATAAACTATAAAGCATGCTTACTCTATTTACTTAATACCCAGAGGTAGATCAAAATAACAAAGAGAAAATGCATTTCCACTTTAAAACCATTTGTGCAACCCACCCCAAAGGTACCACTGACCATGGGGCGACATATTTCAAAATTTTGGAAATTTTACCATAAATTTTATTTCATCATAAGCGGTAGATAAATACCAAAGAGCAAATTTCAAAGCATAAATTTATTTTCAGACTATGTACCCCTCCCATGACACCCCTGACCCAGGGGGCATGAAATTAATCAGTTTGGAAGAGGCACTGACTTGCTAATCATAACTATATATACTTGGATCATTAGCATAATACCCAGGTGCAAAGGAAACAATTTTCAGAGAATTAATGTATTTTCACTATATAATCAAAAGAGCCCACCCCCTATATACCAAATGGCAAATTCCCTGAGACAGGGGCCATGAAAATCACAAATTTGGTTGCGGCATTATAACTATATACTCAGTTAGTTTATTTAAAACCCAGGAGCTGAGAAGGAGATTTTGAAAGAATTAATGTATTTTCACTATATAATCATTAGAGCCCCGCCCTAACATCTGAAACACTGACCCCAGGGCCATGAATTTCACAATTTTGGAAGAGGCACTCTTGCTCATCATAACTATGTACTTAGTTAGTTTATTCAATACCCAGGAGCAGAAAAGATTCAATACCCAGGAGCAGAGGAGAAGATTTTCAAAGAATTAATGCATTTTCACTACATAATCAATAAAGATCCACCCTAAAACCAGAACCCCTGACCCCGAGGCCATAAAATTCACAATGTTGGAAGAGGCACTCTTGCTCACCATAACTAGGTACTTAGCTAGTTTGCTTAATACTCAGGAGCAGAGGAGAAGATTTCAAAAAAAAATTAGTGCATTTTCATTATATGATCAATAAAGCCCCGCCCTAACACCAGAACGCCTGACCCTAATGCCATAAAATTCACAATTTTGGAAGAGGCACTTTTGCTCATCATAACTATGTACTTACTTAATTTATTCAATGCCCAGGAGCAGAGAAGAAGTTTTCCAAAGAAATAATGCATTTTCACTATATAATCTATTTAGCCCCGCCCTAGCACTAGAGCCCCTGACCCCAGGGCCATGAATTTCACAATTTTGATAGAGGACTCAATGCTGATTACAATCATGCAAACAATTTGACTGCTTGATGTCCAGAAGTAAAGAAGAAGATTTTTAAAGATTGCATTAATTTTAGTGGTTTTGGCCCCACCCCTCAGGCCCCAGGGGGGCAGGGGCCATGAAATTCAAAATTGTTGTTCCCCTTTATCTATAGATGCTTTATACCAAATTTGGTTGAAATTGGTTCAGTGGTTCCTGAGAAGAAGCTAAAAATGTTCAAAAGTTTACGACCGACGTACGACGTACGACTGACGACGACGGACGAAAAGAGATAGCAATAGGTCACCTGAGTTTACTCAGGTGACCTAAAAAGGTGACATAATAATATATGTGCATTAACTTGCACGATTGGTTCAATAATACATAACCCTATATTATTCGAACTATTGTACGTACAACATTATTATATTTACTGTCATAATTACATCTGATCAGTTATAATAGATCAAACTGATTTAAGGTATTCAATGTGTAACGACCATATTTTGTACCTAATAAATAAATGATCCGATATTTTAAATCATGATAGCATTTTAAGATGTTTTTAAGATGGTATCAAATAAAAATGCTCCACCAAAGGAATTTATAAAAATTTTGGTTATTGTCCAATTAATTGCACCTTGAATTGTACATGTACATTGAAGTCTATGGGGCGCGCATGATTTTATCAGATATTGTAAAAAGTAATTTGAATTTCAAAACCTCTCTTCGTGAAAATATACAAAAACTCCCTGTTTATGAAAGTATGAAATAAAATAAATTATTTACGGCAGATATTTTAAGAAATCAAAATTGTTCTTCTTTTCATCAAGGGTAGATAACTATTCAAAAACTTTAAACGTGCAAAATTACTGTCTCCTTTTATGCTATCAGTCTTGTGAATTTGGTTCATTTCATTTTATCATTATCTAGCAATGCGTTTTAACTAGTTTAAAAATGTTTAAAATCGTTCAAAATCCGTTCATTATACATTGAATACCTTAATCAATCGTTAAAATTTAAGTGCAAAAAAAGTCAAATTAATTGTACTGTGCACAGTAAGATTCAAACTGACGTCTATTTTCTTTGCTATTTTGAATCATGCTATATGAAAGGACAAGATAGGGTAAGACCCCTTTTTGGCCCCCTGATTTTGGGTGTCTTTCAGAATGGTGCAACAGTTTATCCATAAAAACCTGTTGTAACCCCTGTCACAAATTGAGTATTGGTTTTTTAGGTTTAGGAATAAACAGAGGTCACAGAGAGGTCAGAAGAGATCAATATTCTAATTTTCTCATTTTTATGCATACATGTATTTTCATCGATTTTACAGCATATTTTGTTTCGGAAAATATACAGCAGAAGCTTGCCTATCTTCCAGATTTATATATTTTACAGTTATACACAAGTATCAGATGCAATTTATGTGCAACAATCTCAGATAGGCAAGCGTGTGCTCAATATTTTCAATAGAATATAAGAAGTGACCTGTGAGCCTTTCTTTTGTTTAAAAAAAGTCTTTTTAGGCCCATTTGAGCCCAAGATAGAAAAGACAAAATCGAAAACGTTATTGCATATCTACAGAACACCACTTAATCATATTACAAAAAAATTAATCTATTTGAATATGGTACAAAGTGCGAGAAAAAATTGCAAAATAAATCACAAATAGCAACACTTCAGTGTTAAATTACAATTTAATGACATCTGAAAATTATATCACAGGTATAGAAAAGAATATGTTTTACCAGTTGTGCATTGCTCCTATACGGGTTGCACAGGTGAAGCTTTGTCAAATATAAAAATTCCTAAGTTTTATTTTCAGGAAACTATTTCAGTCGAGGTAAGTAAACGTATATAATTTTATAAAATATGTAATAAAAATTATAATATCATACAATGTATAAACTAATCTTCAAAAATGAACAATAATAATATGATAAAAATTAAGATTTAAATCAACCCTGGCCGAATACAATTAAGCATTTTAAAAGTATATATTTCTTTAAAATCATTTGCCAGTTTTAAATGTACAAATATCACCAACAATTAAAATGAATCTGAATTGCAATAATTACGAGGAATGTTCAATAAATCATCAGCTCGATGACACACGACATAGAAATCATATGCCTTTAAGTTTGACACACTTTAATGAGTTGATCATATGTGAAATCATATGCCTTTAGACACTGCATTTAAAATGAATAGTCAAGAATCAGTTCTTCATTAAAACTGCTGTAAAACTTGAATCTATATTAATGAACCAATGTTTTTATACACACATGAGATAACACATGAGCATTATAACAACTTTCCTGTGAATTTGATTCATGTTATAAGCCAGATGATATGGCATTCACAATTTTGAAAGAGGCACCATTGATCATCATAACAATACACATAACAGTTGCTCAGTTTTGTTACTTAATACCCATTGGCAACGTAGGGGAACAAAAAATGCATTTCAACTAATCAGTAATATTCAGCAATAATCTGTAGTGCCCCTACCACACATAAACCCCTGACCCTTAAGCCTTGATATTTGATTAATACCAAGGAGCAGATTTCAAACCTTTCATTCATTTTCAGTATATAAGAACAGCCCCCCTCTACGGTACCCCTGACAATTCTGGAAGATTAGGGCCCTTGTCCATCATAACTATATAATCTGCTTAATACCCTGGAGCAGAGAAGAAAATTTTCAAAGAATTCATGTATTTTCACAATGTAATCAATAGAGCCCCGCCCTATCACCAGAACCCCTGACCCTGGGCCCATAAAATTCATAATTTTGGTAGAGGCACTCTTGCTCATCATAACTATGCACTTAGTTAGTTTATTTATTACCCAGGAGCAGAGAAGATGATTTTCAAAGAATTCATGTATTTTCACTATATATAATCAACAGAGCCCCACCCTTACACCAGAACCCCTGACCTTGGGGCCATAAATTTCATAATTTTGGTAGAGGCACTCTTGCTCATCATAACTATGCACTTAGTTAGTTTATTTAATACCCAGGAGCAGAGAAGAAGATTTTCAAAGAATTCATGTATTTTCAGTATATAATCAATAGAGCCCCGTCCTAACACCAGAACCCCTGACCCTGGGGCCATAAAATTCATAAGTTTGGTAGAGGCACTCTTGCTCATCATAACTATGTACTTAGTTAGTTTAATTAATACCCAGGAGCAGAGAAGAAAATTTTCAAAGAATTCATGTATTTTCACTATATAATCAATAGAGCCCCGCCCTAACACCAGAACCCCTGATAAAATTCACAATTTTGGTAGAGACACTCTTGCTCATCATAACTATGTACTTCGCTAGTTTATTCAATGCCCAAGAGCAGAGAAGAAGATTTTCAAAGAAATAATGCATTTTCACTACATAATCTATTCAGCCCCGCCCTAGCACTAGAAACCCTGACCCTGGGGTCATGAAGTTCAAAATTTTGGCAGAGGACTCAATGCTGATTACAATCAAGCAAACAGTTTGACTGCTTGATGTCTAGGAGTAAAGAAGAAGATTTTTAAAGATAGCATTAATTTTAGTGGTTTTGGCCCCACCCCTCAGGCCCCAGGGGGGTAGGGATCATGAAATTCACAATTTTTGTTCCCCTTCACCCATAAATGATTTGTGTCAAATTTGGTTGAAATTGGTTCAGTGGTTGCAGAGAAGAAGCTGAAAATGTTCAAATGTTAACGCACAACGCACAACCCACGACGCACGACTTCGGACGAAAACGGATAGCAATAGGTCACCTGAGTTTACTCAGGTGACCTAAAAATGATGTAACGGGCATCAAAAATGGGTACCGTCCTTGGCTACAAGGACATACAACAACCAATGTATATTTGCGAAAATTCAACAAATTATCACTGAGTATGTTTGATTGACTTTTAGTTCAACTGTTTTAAAGACACATTTGATAGTAAAAATGTTTAATACTCAAATATCACCCAATATTTTGAAAAATGAGTGAAAACGACAGCGTGTAGGAATATCTAATCAATTATTTAAAAAAAAAAATTAAAAAATGTACTTATCCATGTTCGTTTGAAATTCAAATAGATAATGAAACTTGAATCCATTTTGCTTTAAACCCTCAAAACAAATTTACAATGAGATACACTTGATTACAATGAGATACTCTTGACAAGAAAGCAAAGGGCTGAAAAGAGCAAAGCATTGGAAGAGCACAAAAACAGTTTTATATGCTATTATCTTAAATGTAAGTGGTCTTGTTGTTCACATTCTTATTCAGGAAGTAATTTCAATTTCTGGAAGAGTCTAGAAAGCAAAATGATTGCAACAAAATGAAGGGTTTATGAGAGGAAGGGTCCAGAATGTGGATTTCACTACATTAAATTTCTTCATGACAGCGTCCAAACCCACAGACTATGAAGAGTAAAGGAGTTCTGGGGATAAAAAGAAAGTTAATGTTTTGTCACACCAACAATATTGGCCAGCACTTTCAACATTTGACTTGTTTCATTTCCCAAACTTGGAGAAACACCTTTCAGAAAACAAGTACAGGAAATCATAGGATCTACCATATTCCAGTATACGTAGGGTCATACTCAAAAATGTGTTCTAAAAACAATTAGTAATTGAATAAAATTGTTGCGGACACGTGTTTTCATTTAAAGATAATATTTTAGTGTAATCATTAAGACTGAATCATAGAAAAGCGTTTTTTTTCTTTCAGAGCAGCGATGACATTATTTATAGAACGTCCCTCGTATTCTGGACAGCTAAACTTTATAAAAATCCTTACAAACAAAGATATATACATGATGTTCCAGGTAACTTCGTATTAGGGTAAAATAATATATTTGAGCTGTGTAAATCAGATGTGGACTGTTTTTATACAATCATAAATAGATCGACCATTACGATATAGAAGACTGAAAACAAAACTATATGAAGGAATATTAGATTGAATTGCAGAACTATCATATGTTCAATAAATGGCCTGACAAGTTGAACAGAAAGAATAGCATCTTTGACTCCAAGATTGTATGTTTTTTTTAGATGATGAAGCCCCGCCTAATTTTCTTTGTGCTACTTGTTTATAATGTGCAAGCAGAAAATGAGACCGGAAACTGTAAGGACATGTTACAGGGATACCTGACAGGTCAGTTGTCGTCTGCTTTAGGGGCATATCAAGTGGAGGCTTTAAAGCGGGAATTCAAAAGCTTCACTGAGACCATGGAACAATCTATGAAGAATTTCAAGAAAGAGATGGAAGCCAGTGTTGTCAGTGGAGGTATAAATCGCATATTTTATTGCTATTGATAATTAACACCATATACATAAAAAACAGTTCTAAATAGAAACAAGATGACAACAACGTCTTTTCAGAGCAAAATAAATATTATAATTAAAATTATCATTTTTCACTTTGTAGATAAACATAATCGGAGTGCTGTTTATACAAGATGGGGGAAGAAAACGTGTCCCTCCAACGCAGAAATAGTTTATTCGGGTTAATCATGATTAAAAAAATTATACCCTTTAAGTTAGATAAACAGTATCTGTTTCGGTTGTAAGGGTTGTAAAGAATTTATTTTACGTAGAAGTGTTGCAGGCGAATTGTGCAGCAACCGTTACACCTATTTGCAAAAGATCTTTCAAAAGCAGACGTGGGCAGATCTAGGAATGGAATCACTCAGTATCAATCAAATTCAATCGTTTACTCGTTTTAAATTGCATTTTCAATCCAGAAATCATCTTAATACTTTTTTGCTTTGTTTGAACACTCAGTGCATTTTAAGATAAACCCAGGCAACTACAACGTACAATATGACGTGCAGTCATAAATAGAATTTGATAACAGCAATGACTATGAGACAAAGCATTTCTAATTTGTTTCCTGAATTGCTCCAAAAATCGAATATCACACCTTTCAATTAATTCCTTACAACCGAAACAAATTAACTATATGCATATTTTTTTTTCTTTCATGTATGCAATTTATAGATGGGTAAGTGGGCAAAATTGTTGAATAGTTCGAGGGCTGTTCAATAAATAATGTCCTCGGTGCTCGGAAAGAAGCAAAAGACGCTTTTCAATGATTTCTAAATGATTTAACTTAATATTCTCTTTTAATTAAAACACATTTTTTATCCAATTTCGGATTATTTTTAGAACTCATTTTCGGGTATGACCCTTAGTTTACTGGAAAATTGCAAATCCTATGATTTCCTGGAATTGTTTCTTCCTTCTGAAAGGCGTTTTTTCCAAGTTTGGAAAATGAAACAAGTCAAAAGGCGAAAGATCTGGCGAATGTTGTTAATGTGAAAGAACATTAACTTTCTGTTTATCCGCAAAACTCCTTTACTCTTCAGGGCGTGCGGGTTTGGACGCTGTCATGAAGAAATTGAATGTAGTAGATTCCTGATTCTGGTTCCCTCCTATCATTAACCTTTTGATTTTTTTAAAAAAATTGCTTTCTAGATTCCTCCAAAAATTAAAATAAGCCTCCTGAATACGAATTTGAACAACAAGATCACTACTATTTAAGAAAATTGCATATAAATATGTCTTTGTGCTCATGCAATTCTTTGCTCTTCTCAGACCTTTTCTGTTTTTATAAAGTACATCTTATTTTAAATTTTTTTTGAGGGGTTTAAGCAATAGATTCAAGTTTCATTATCTGTTTGAATTTCAAACAAACGTGGTTTACTACAATTACTGATATTTTTAAATAATTGTTTAGATATTCTTACACGAAGTCGTTTTCACTCATTTTTTAAAACATAGGGTGACTTTTGACTACTAAGCTTTTTTACTGTTAAACGTTTCTTTATAACAGTGTGAACTACTCGCGAAATGATGTCTCTTAAATTTGCTATGTGTATTATAGTCAATCATACATCATCAGTAATTATTTGTTGAAATTTGGCAAACTGTACATTAGTTGTTATAATTTTTTGTTTGCAAGGAGGGTACCCATTTTTGATGCCCATTATATAATTTTTATCATTGAAATGCACCTGCTCAATTGTCTATAAAACAGATATTGATTGCTGTAAATTTTACATATTCAGTGAATATTTCTTTGGGGTTCTTAACAAGTTTTACAGCAGCTTTAATGAAGCGTTTAATTTCACTCTAGTTTACCGATTCTTTACCATTCATTTTCAATGCAGTGTCTCGAATAGCCCTTGTTTTCCAGCTTCTCACAATGAAATTATGTGATGAAAAGTCGTCACATAATTTGTTATAAGTTCATTAAAGATTCAACAATGACAGAAAGTCAAGATTAATGCCATATGATATCTGTACTGTGTGTCATAAAGTTCAGGACATTATTTATGGAACAGCCCTCGTACATTGGAAGTTATTGTACACTTAAGCTCATGCTTAGAAGTTATAATTCGTTTGGATTATGCTTGTTTCTCTCTGATTTATAGTATTTAAAATATATCAAGGGGGAATTACCATATCATGATACTTGTTAAGTATATTATTAATAATCAAAAGTAAAGCAAAATGTCAAAGTTTAAACAACAGTGAAAAAGTTCGAAATAACGTATTTTTAAAAAAATATTTCATTGTACAATGCTAAACAATGCTCATTTACAATGGCCAGTTAACTGTGGTATAAAGGATAAATTGCTGTATAAATTAATATAAAAGCAAAACATAAGCCTTTTATTACTTTTTTTCGAAATATAATTGTGACCTTAAACATGTATGTTTTTAAGGATTTCAACATGAAATCAAAATCTTTTCTATATAATGAACCTTTGATAAATTTTTCTTACATGGACTTCTCTTGTATAGTATTTTCTATTCTATATTATGTATTTTGAAGTAAAGAAAACGTTAGTTAACAATTTGAAACTATGTTTCAAAATAGTAAGCAATATTTTACTGCAGTTTGTGTTTTGTAGGGAAATAGGCTTTTCATTATGAAAACATTTTTTATAGATTTTTTTTTATTTTATTCTTAAAATTTTTAAAATAGTAATTTTCCGCGGAAATATGCATGTATAAATACATATAGTGACAGTCTAGGATATCCGCGCTACATAGAATATTCTTTCCCCGTGGAAAAAAGTACGCTTACAGTAGTAATGAATATGCATGTATTACATGCTACATAGAATATTCTTTCTAAGGTTTTGAATTATCACTGAATCTTTTAAACAATATTATGCAATTCAAAGAATAAATAAATGTATATTACTAGGTTTAGCAGGCGGATCATGGTACGGTCACAGTGGTGCAGCCGTAGATCCACTGTGTTTACCGAGAGATCCAGAGTGGGGGATCTACAGGGATGGAACTGATGGGGAAAAGGCTTATGTGTTTGGAGCAGAATACGAAACATCGGACGTTAGTCATTCGGCTTCACTTCAAAACCATGATGTTCCTTGTGCTGTTTGCCTAGTGAGAAATAGAACTGTAGTGAAAGTATTTCCAGGTAAAAATTCTAATTTCTAAGAATGGTCGATTAAAATATTATTGTGTTTGAACTTTGAAATTATTAAGCAAGAAATGATCGATTAAGTTATAAGTTTAAAGGTTATATATCAGAGAGATGGAATTTGAATTTTGATTATGAATCATTATTCATTGCTTTTATACAAAAAAATGACTATGGAGTGTACAGGAACCTGATCAATACTACAAGCATCATCAATTAACAGTAGAGTACTTACTGTTATTTACTGTTGTTTATAACGGTCATTTGGATCTCTTTTTTCTCTTATCTGATTTGTTTTATTGAATATGCTTATATGATTAACCATTTGTAAATCGATACATGGACAAATGGCTTCATGTATACGATTTTCGTATATTTTGCTTTGTCCAAAAACGATAGATGCTGAGGTTCCATAGGTATTATCATGCATAAAAAGGCTTTTGTTGATCATTTAAAATTTGAAATACTAGTATAGTGGAAATAACGTGTGAATTGACCTTAACCATGTGTCTGTGATAAAATATAAACATCTAATAGACCAGCATGTTTTGTCATCCAGTCATCGGATTGGACAATTGTTCTCTGTAAGCGACTATGTGCTATATAATAACAATAGCCATATAAGGTAGATTCCTCGGACACGCATATTTCTCTATTGTACTTAGATCCACCTATTCTCTATTTAGTGAAAGAATGTGTCACAAACCAAGTCGAATTTTCCTGTCATAGGGTCTAAAAATATCATAGATAATGAAGTAATCCTTCTGATTAAACTGTGTCAGAAATATTGAAACTATTCAAAAGGCGACGTTTTTATTCATGTTTGAAAACTGTCAAAATCTTTGTAGAATAAATATAACTCGTCAAGGAAAAAAGGCCCAAGATAGCAGTTATGTGGCATCATCCTTACATGTTGCTAGACATAGACGTAGTCATAATCAGAAGACACAAATCATACAATAAGTTGTCAATCTTTCTTTAAACACTTGGTTTAAAGTCAGCAAGCAAATTCTATGGTCGTTATAATGATCTTGTTAACCAATACTAATTAATAAAACATATCATTGGGCCGTATACTAGTATTTGACCTTTGCTTTTATAATTAATTAAGTACGAAATATTCTGTCTCCCTGATCAATACATGCGGCTTACGGCGGCTATGAACAGTCGACACTTACTCCTCCTGAAAACCAAAATCCACCTCTGGAATTTCCAAGGGTTCTTGTTTTAAGCACTGCACATAGATTTGTTTTGTTTGTGGATTTTATTTATGATGATCAATCATTCTTTGAATTCTTCTCTATTTTCATAATATGACTCATATATTTTTATGACATATATAACAGAAACATTATTTTTCTTTTAAAGAATTTTTGGTTTATGTTGACATTCAATGAACATTTGTTGTTTGAGTTATGTAGGTAGGTGAATGTAACGTTGAAGTTTAATTAATAAAGAAACCTTTAAATAAAGGTTCATGTTTGAAAAAAAGTTTTTTTTTTTTAAAAATGCATTGCAGTCCTTATCATTCCAAAATTAAATGCACAGTCAGCATTTTTTTTTTTTAGCAAAAAGAACATGTTACAAAGGGTGGAGTTTGGAATACGAGGGTTATCTTATGGCTGGACGTTATGATCACACCGCTGCAACTACATATAAGTGTGTAGACAAGAATCCAGACACCTTACACGGCGGTCATCTTGACAAAAATGGCTACCTTTTTTATCATGTCGAAGCTCGGTGTGGCTCACTGAAATGTCCACCGTACGTAGAGGGAAGAGAACTGGTTTGTGCTGTATGTTCCAAAGAGTGATAATGTAATAAACTGTTTTTAAAGATGTATTATGTTTCATTTTTTGCGTTTTATTTATGAAAGTGTTCATCTGAAAGTTCAAATGGGAGTATGTTGAAGACATGTTTAAAGACAAAGGGACAAAAAATACAAGTGGTTAATTAAAAGTGATATCTTGTTTAAACACATTTTTTCGTAAGGATGAATCTACATACATCTACAATGGTAGTTAGGTAGTGTCCTTATAGAGAAGATATGGGTGAAAAAAGGCTTATTAAATTCCAATATTATTTTTTTTTACTAGTAGCCATTAGTCAACATGCACGTCAATATTACGTTCCACGGATTGGTGCATATCTGACCACGAAATACTCAGTATAACAGAGGATTTAACACAAAAATAATTCAATCAAATTTAACGATACACGCATATTTATACCCCCCGCTTGAAAAGTGGGAGGGTATATAGTAATCGGGATTTCCGTCCGTCCGTCTGTATGTCCGTCCGTCCGTCTGTTACGCTTTTTCTCTTATCCGCAACTCCTCTTATACTACTGAGTGAAATTTAATGAAACTTTCACAGAATCTTTATTACATATTGCCATTGTGCACCTCCTATTTTACTTTTTTATTCGACACGTATTTTAAGTTTTCCATAGCAAAAAATATGGACATTGCCATTATATGTTTACCTATGAATTTACATATAGAAGCTTCTAGATAACATTTGATAGACGAGTTATTCCTCTTTACACATTACCGTAAAACAATATATAGCAAATTATGGACATTATGGGAGGCGGGGGGTATTATTTAGTGAGCTCATTGTTCACAGTACCTCTAGTTAAAGTATTTGTTTATAATTGAAGTAAAATCTGGTGTACAAACTCGTGTCTTCACCGGGTCATACCCCTTCAATTTCTGATTGTTCAATAATATTGATATATTAATAGATACTAGTTTAGCTAAATATTTTTGGCCAATATTTTTTTAAAATAAATGTGTTAATTGTGGTTATTTAAAAATTGATAAACGTGATTTTTCTCAGACTTCTTCATAATTATATTCTGCTTTTGTTTAAAAGAAGCGATAACTTATTATTGTAAGATATAATTCTGTAATATTAATTTTTAGATGATATAATATTTTGATGATTTTCATCTATATAAATCTTTACAAAAATCTCTTTGGCATAGAATTAACCACTAGATACACAAATACCATCGCACAACAGTACAAATTTTTGCGTGTTGATACAGACTCATGTGATTGGTAACCATAACTCGGAGAAGTCACTTTTGCTGTAATTTGTTTTTGAAATGCTCACAAAGTCATAGATAAACAAAATTTATTACGGGGGTTGGGGGTGGGGGTGGAGGTATTTCTTTTAGTGGAAGGATAAATAGAAGAAAATTAATTAAATCTGAACATTATAGTCACATTTAATTTCTTGGAAATTTAGCCCCAAATATTTTTACTCAGACAACATTTTTCGTTATTATATTCTAGGAACATTGCATTGGTTACACAGTCCCCCCTGAAAATCGCATATTTTCACCAATATCTCAAAATTTACATCACTTACACAAACTGTACTTCCAATCGATCAGCACGAATATAATAAAAGGTTTGATACAAGAAAAAAAAAACTATTTTATTACCTATTTAGATTTTTAATACACCAAATATGATACTTTCAATGCAAGAAGGTAACACGATTATAGGTATGCGCGTTAATTTGCATGATTAATTCAAGAAAACATATTATTCAAACTATTGTATGTACAATATTATTATATTTACTGTCATTATTACATCTGATGAAAATGTAATAAAGATTAAAGTGATTAAACCAAGTGTTACAATTTAACTGCAAAATGTCAAATTAATTGGACTGTGTACAGTAGAATTCAAATTGACCCCAATTTTCCTTGCTATTTTGAATCAAGCTATATGAATGCTTATCTGAAATAAAGTTCTCTAAAAATCACTGATATCCTCCTATACACCTGGGTATTAAGCAAACAACCTAAATGCATAGTAATAATGAGCAAGGCTACTTCTTCTAAAATTGTAAATTTCATGGCCCTCGTGCCAATGATTTTGTAGTTAGGGCAGGCCTCAAATTATCTTGCAAAAGATGAAATGGCTATTGCATAGAATGAATGAAGAGATCTGGGAGTCATATATTTGTTGTAAAATGAAAAATGTTTTGAGTGTTGTTTTCCGACCCCCCCCCCCTTTCCCATTTGAACCCGAGGTTAAAATGAAAATTCTGAAATCGTAATGCATATCTACAGGACACATGCAATCATTTTCGAAAAGTTGATCTGTCTACTGTGTAAAATGTTAAAAGTGACCTGGAAAGTTATTTTTGTAAGAAAAAAAGTCTTTTTACGCCCATTTGTCCCCCAAAATAGAAAAAAAAAGATCGGATACGTTATTGTACATCTACAGAACACCAACTTATCATATTTTAACAGATTGATCGATCTTAATATGTTACAAAGTGCGTGAAAAAAATGTTGCAAAATAAATCACGAGATCCAACTTTTCGGTGTTAGATTACAATTTAATGACATCTGAAAGTTATATCACAAGGATAGAAAAGAATATGTTTTACCATTCGCGCATTGTTCCTATATATTTGCACAGGTGAAGCCTTGTCAAATATAAAAATTCTATAGTTTTAGTTTTCAGGAAACAATTTCAGTAGAGGTAAGTAAACTTGCATAATTTCATGAAATATGTAATAATAAATCTTATCTCATAAAATGTATAAACTAATCTTTAAAAATGAACAATAATAATATGGTAAAAACTTATCTGCATGCAATGTAAATAACCTATGATTGAACGAAAGACATATTCATGAACTTTCATTGTATTGGTGTTTAAAGATTTACAAAGAAAGACTAGTTAAGATTTATATAAATCCTGGTCGCATAAATATCAGCATTTTAAAACTGTATATTTCTTTAAATCAATTGTCAGTTTTTAATATTTCGATCCAACAATGAAAATGATTCTGAATTGCAATATCTATACTGGAGAGCTAAACTTCATAAAATCCTTACAAACATAGATATATAAAGCAGGTTTTAGGAAACTGAAACTGAAGTGCAGAAATATATTCGAGAAGGGTAGTAAATCAGATGTGGACTGTTTTTTCACAACCATAAATAAATCGACTTCTCCGACAAAGAAGACTGAAAACATAACCATATGATAGAATATCAGATTGCTTTAAAGAAATAACATGTATTCAATAAATGGTCTGATAAGCTGAACAGAAAAAAACAGCATTTTTGAATCCGATTTTGTATAGGTTTTTTTCAGATGATGAAGAAGCCATCTCTGATTTTCTTTGTGTTACTTGTTAATGTACAGGGTGAAAATGAGACCGGAAACTGTAAGGACATGTTACAGGGATACCTGACAGGACAGTTGTCGTCTGCTTTAGGGGTCTATCAAGTGGAGGCTTTAAGGCGGGAATTCAAAAGCTTCACTGAGACCATGGAACAATCTTTGAAGAATTTCAAGAAAGAGATGAAAGCCAGTGTTGTTAGTGGAGGTATAAATGGAAATTCTTACTACAATTGCTTCTTTAACATCGTGTACATAAGAATTATAGATCTTTAGAAACAAAAAGATCAGAAGATCATAAAAACTTATTTTCAAGAAACATTAACATAAAATGAATATTTTCAACCTGCAGATCGAGATAATAGAAGTACTGTTTACATAAGATGGGGGAAGAAAACGTGTCCATCCAATGCAGATCTAGTTTATTCGGGTAAATCCTTGTTACATTTTTATGGTAAAAAGCTTTATTTAGGTCAAATTAGAATATTTGGTTTGTAAAAATAAATGCTGTACAGAGAGGTACGTAGGAGTATATCTCCTTGTGTGTAACTCAATGTACACAACATAATAAAAAATGTTAAAAATAAAAAAAATCAAGAAAATTCAGCGTAGAAATATGAGAAAGCAAAATCAACTCACCAGTGATGTATGCAGAGTTTAGGTAATTGAACACATTCGATGAAACGTAAATGTTTTTGTAAACAGAGCACGAGCTGTATTATTGTTAATGTTTACGTTTCACCATTGTTTTATTTTTATAAAAGTTTTTCAAGAAATTTATTAATATTTTATCTTGAAAACTTTAGATAATTATAAAAACAGTGGATGAGCATGCATTGCATGTAAATATTCTTTTTAATTTGATAAGCTAACATTGAAACTTCTAAAATAATTTTGAAATTGATAAGATAAATGAATGAACATATTGTTTTAGGATTTGCAGGAGGGTCACATCAAGATCACACTGGAGCAGCTGTAGATCCACTGTGTTTACCGAGGGATCCAGAGTGGGGATCTACAGGGATGGTACTGATGGAGATAAGGGTTATGTGTTTGGAGCAGAATACCAAACATCGGACGTTAGTCATTCGGCTTCACTTCATGACCATGATGTTCCATGTGCTGTTTGTTTAGTGCGAAATAGATCTGTAGTGAAAGTGTTTCCAGGTACTGGTAAAAATTCTAAATTCTAAGATGGATCGATTTAAAAATCATTGTGTTATTTCGCAATCATTAAGCAAGAAATGATTACGTAATGAATTTAAGTAAAAGTTGAATAACAGAGGGATGAACTTTGATTTTTTAAATTTTTTAAAATTAAATTGAATCATGGGTTACCCCGTATACTGATCAATTAAGGATATGGAGATAACGACGAGTATTCAATATCAAAGTCCATAAAACAATACAAAATAAGAGCAGAGCAAACACGGACCCCCGAAACATCAGAGGTGAGATCAGGTGCCATGGAGGAGTGAGCATCCCCTGCTGACCGGTCACACCCGCCGTGTGCTCCTTGTCGTGATCGGGAAAGAACGGAAAAATCAGTCGTCAATTTAGTGGTAAATAATGGACTAACAATAAGTATGAAAAACGTCAGTCAGCATTTGACTCAATGATAAATTGCATTTGCTGACAAGGTCATTGTATCGACCATAAAACTTACAAAATGATGACTTTAACCGAGACTGCTGATATTCTTGTTTCATCGACTCGTTTGTCAATAATTTACCTCGTTTAAGAAATTGTTCATACGTAGAGCATGCTCTTGCGTATTGAATCAATTGAGATATGTAAACTCCGTATGCAGATGATGAATGTACATTGCTGCATAAGTAAGGGAAGTTGACGACAGAAAAAGTTCAAGACATCACGTTTATCATAGAGCTTGGTTGTTAGATTTCCATTAACGTCTTTTCAAGTAAAATATCCAAGTGTGAAACATGTTCATTGTTAGTCCATGATTATTTATACACTGATTTGAGGACGGATTTTCCCATTATTTCCCGATATTGACAAGGAGCACACGGCGGGTGTGACCAGTCGGCAGGGGATGAAGGTCCGTGTTTGCGCTGCTCCTATTTTTGCATTGTTTTATGGACTTTGATCTTGAATACTGTTCGTTATCTCCATATCCTTCTTTACTTATTCTTTAAATTCAATCACCAGTGAGTACACGACTAATTAATTATGTATTCACTGGTAATTGAAATTGTGTGAATTAGTGAAAGACAATAGCATGTACCCGTAGATGAATCACGCAGGTATAAGAAGGACATAATAAGCGTTACACAGAAATGATGTTTAAAGAAAGATACCGGTATTTTTATATGCATTCCTGTCCTAATTAATTTGAGAGAATAAATCAATGCATAACTTTGTTTTAGCAAGAAGAACATGTTACAAAGGTTGGAGTTTGGAATACGAGGGTTATCTCATGTCTGGATATTATAAACATGCTGCTGCAACCACATATAAGTGTGTAGACAAAAACCCTGACACCTTACATGGTGGCCATCCTAACAAAGATGGCTACCTTTTTTATCATGTTGAAGCTCGATGTGGCTCCTTGAAATGTCCTCCGTACGTAGAAGGAAGAGAACTCGTGTGTGCTGTTTGTTCTAAAGAGTGATCCATAAAAACTTTCAGATATGTTTAATCATTATTTATTTGAAATGAACACTCTTTCAACACTTATTGCAATCCAAGTATATACATGTATCTATGAACGTAACGTAAATGATCTATATATACTGCAAATAAATTCTTCGTTGGTAGTTGGGAAAATTTTAAATAATTCTGCTTATGGAAGTTTTTCTTCTGAAAGTTCAAAGAGAAGAAAGGCACGCAAGACCAAGAGACATAAAGGGGGCGTTCAAGAGTAACGGTTGCATCTCCTTGAAAAATCTTTCTTATGTCAATGTGAATCTATAAATGCAATGCTGTTTGGGTTTTTTTGATAAAGATTTGTTTTCCTGAAAAATCCAAAAAGTTTAAAAGATGTAGTATTTTGTACCAAATGAGTCATCTAGTTATATTTCAAGTTACTTCAAAATAATCGAAACAAAATGTAGGAAATAAAATTCCATGTGATACATCAATTAAATTATCACTTTTGAAGTGCACACAGATACGTTCCAAGAGCCAATCAAATGCACTCTCGTTCTTTCTTTGCTAAACAGTTACTTTGTTAAGAGACATGGGAGTTTTTCAACGTGATATATATCTGTCATCTTTGTGGACAATGTCCATAACTTCTCCCGAAAATCTAATGGAATTACGATAGGAACTTATTGTGCTCCTCCATAAGCGAACCTGTTTTAATTTTTTTTATATAAAGCAAAATTTATTTTTAATCTACATCAGAAGGAAACGATTGCTTAGAGCTTCAATTCAATATATCAATATACTGACGATTAACAATGCTTATTTTCATTCGTAAATTAACTTGGTGCATCCAAGTGAAATAAAAAAAAGACCAATACAGTCAGCCACATATGTTGCATACTGTCATTTTGATCAGATTTTCACATTAATGACCACCTAAACTGATAATATATAACAAATATCTGGCTTGTCCATTGTTAGCTTTCCATATGCTAGTACATTTATGTGGTAATGCCCAAATATTACCAGCATAAAGTGATTAGGTTTCCATATGGATTTTTTATGCAAAAGCATGTTTTGAGTACAATTATTTTTGAAAGAGGGCAAGCAGCTGAAAAATTAGTTGATTTTTGAGGGTGTTCAACTTTTTAAAATCAAGTCAGCACTTTGAAAATCTTAAGGTGTAATAGTGACCTCATTTGGATATACAACCTCTCATTGGGATATTTTACCCGACATGTCAAATTACTAGGCCATTGTTCCTGTACAAATTTTATAACAGATTACCCAGTTATCTTGATTAATAATACAGAGGCCGGGACTCATGATAGGCATGCTAAATCAACAGGGAATGCTCAGTCATTTCCCCATGGCACCTGATCCACCTTAGATTGATTGATTGATTGTATATTGTTTAACGTCCCTCTGGAGAATTTTTCACTCATATGGAGACGTCACCGTATGCCGGTGAAGGGCTTTAAATTTAGACCTATACTGGGCACTCAGGGCCATTGAGCAGTGAGGGTTCTTTATCGTGCCAACACCTACCGTGACACGGGACCTACGTTTTTAAGGTTATATCCGAAAGACCCGTGACTTTCACTTCTAATGCCGAGCGCTTGGCGAAGGAACATTCATTACCTATGTTTACGTCTTAGGTTTGACGCGGCGTCGCAAACGAGAATCGAACCCGGGCCTCCCGATCACGAAGCGAACGCTCTACCACTAGGCTACCGTGATCCACCTTAGATGTACACCCAGGGGTCTGTGTTTTTGCCCTGTTGAAGATTTTTCTTATTTATTGGATTTTTATTATAAGATTGTGGTCAATATTTTGATATTTTCAGTAGTGGTAGTTTTACGAGATATGGCAGCCTTTATACAGAAAGAGAATAGGATGGAAGAACGATATGGAGATAACGTACAGCATTCAATCTCCAAGTCCATAAAACAATACAAAATAAGAGCAGAGCAAACATGGACCCCCGAAACATCAGAGGTGGGATCAGGTGCCATGGAGGAGTGAGCATCCCCTGCCCACTGGTCACATCCACTGTGTGCTCCTTGTCATGATCAGGAAATAACGGAAAAAAATCTGTTGTCAATTCAATTCAGTGTATAAATAATGGACTAACAATTGGTATGAAAAAAGTCGGTCAGCATTTGACTCAATGATAAATTGTATTTGCTGACAAGGTCATTGTATCGACCATAGAACTTACTGTGTATCAAATCAACTGAGATATATATACTCTGTATGCAGGTGATGAAGGTATATTGCTGCATAAGTAAGGGAAGTTGATGATAGAAAAGTTAAAGTCATCAAGTTTATCATATAGCTTGGTTGTTAGTTTACCATTAGTGTCTTTTTCAAGTATAATATCCAAGTATGAAACAGAACTGTCAGACTCTGTGGTATCTTTTATCTCAAGCTCACCAGGATATATCGAATCCACGTAGGAATGGAAATTACCCATTATTAATTGACAATATGTCGTCGATATATCTAAATGTCGAGTTGAAGGCCACAGCAAGTGTTTTCCTCTTAATTAAATAATCATACTGTTGTAGTAAAAATGGTTTATTTACTCTGCTCATGTTTCTTGAAAATCTTGATTGTTGCATGTAACATAAAAGACTAAGATTTACCCTTAAAATACTTTTTATTTCGTGGAGAGAAAGTGATAAATGGCATGCATATATTTTATGATTATTCAGTTATTTTGTGCACATAAAATGTTTGACTAGTATACTGAGGAAATCTCTATGAAACACATGTACATGTATTTCAATAATAATATATAATTGAAAATGGATAATAGATTACCTTTCCAGAGTAGGATTATGCAAGTATTTGGAAATCTTTATTTTCATAAAAAATAATTTACTGTAGAAGTATGGCATTTCTGGGGAAGTTCACATGCAGTACCCTCTGAAAAGACCCCTAAAAACTATCCCATTTACTGAGCAAATATCTGCAATTATACATGTAGCATTGATCAAGATTTCACAGCTGATTTTTCAATGAAGAAAGGAAAACACAACATTTAATTTAATTCATTTAGATTAAAAGCATAAAGGGAGAGAAATAAATTTATCATATTTTTGTTTACAACTTAATTGCATAATCCAACCCATTCAGTTTACATGATTAAAGTCCCTGACATAAAATTTAAAAAAATTATCATGCAATATGATTTTTTAAAATTAAAACTAAATATAACATTAGAATTATCAGAGTAACAGAAAATTAACAGAAACTAAAGAATTAAAATATCTAAAATTCACTGGGGAACAATTTTTTCAATATAACATTAATGAATAATCAGTTACAAGTCAGATAATTTTTTTTCTTTTTCAAAAAACACTAAGTTTTAAGAATATGAAATCTTTGATTAGACCATTAACCCTTTCTCTACCGGCACATTTCACGTGATTTTGGAGACTTTCTAAATTAAAAACAGACAGCTGTATTCATATTGTTTGGCACACAGGGAAATAAAAAATAAATACAATATCATCATTAACGAGCATAAACATTTCCAAGTTATAAATATATACTGAAGAAAAAAATGGTTTACCCTACCATAATACTATATATAATATGTAATAAGGATACATGTTTATAATACTTTGTTATAAATATTGCACTATTTATGGATTTCATGCAAAAAAATACTTCCATCTGAATTTTTCTATATACATTTTCAGGCACCAATCTAACCATTATCTTAAATTTATGATTTTTATTATTTTTAACTGAGATACATGTAAAAACATCAAAAGAGTATTACACATGTAAGAACATTCCAACATTCTGGAGATACAATGGAGATGGAGAAATTATTTTTAGCAATGTTTTCGAAGAATGCCAATAAATACATGAAAATTTCGATTGTTACACTATTACATATTTCTGTTGGAGAATTCTCTGTTTGGCTGAGTTCACAAAACTATAGACACCACAGATCCTTCAACAAAAGCTTCACATAGAGAAAACAGATAGAGGATATGTTCTCTATCAAATATCAGCAAATCTGGATAACCTTAGGTCATCAACATGACTTATTTACTTCAGTATGGTGCTTGACAAATGCTATTGCTGAGAGCTCTTTACAAAACTCTTCCATGACTATGATGGCCTCTAATTGGTTTTGGTCTTCATATCTGTTTACAAGATTTGAAAATACATATGAATATTTAAATATTGAAAAATGCAAATAAATATGAATAAACAAATAATATGAATTTATAGAATAGCTAAAGATCATAAAAGAAAGAAAGAATAAAAAATAAAGACTAAGGAGAAAGAACAATTAACCAATCCCAATAAAATGAATGCTACATAATTGCAATCTACATTCAGAAATAAGTATAAATACATTCTTTAAATCTCAAAAAACTGTCCCATTTAAGAATACAAACATATAAAATAAAACTTTATACCAAATGACAATTCTATTTTCCAACATGCTTGCAATACAACTGTACTACTTATACATTGTACCAACATGCAATGATATCTCAAATATTTTGTGCAAATATGGTTTAAAGTCTGCAGATATATATTCTGTAATTTCTTTTCTGATGATGAATATGGTTTCTGTGAAATGTGTTAAAATTGAAAAATTCTCATAATATATAATTGTTGTTTGACTTTTATATGCAAGAAAATTGATCAATACACTGTATAAAATCTATAAGCCAAATTGTAGCCAGAGCCTGGTTATGATGTCTTTACATTAAAATTACAGAACATATATTACATATACATGAACAGTGCAATGTGATAATGTGTATGTCTGTATCCTTCCTGCTTTTTATTTTTTATTTATTCTTTATTCTAATAATAAACTTGATGTCTTTCTTTCCTATGTCCATCATACAATATTTGGTTCTTTAAGAAAAAAAAAACAGAATTACACTATGCTCAAACTTTTCCCCCACTTTACACAAAACTGATCAGATATTTGGAATGTAGATGCATGAGAAAGAGTTACAGACCGATTTCAATCCCAGTTCATCATACCTTGAATTTCCTAAATTACTTTTACATCATCTCCACTGCTATACTTATTACTTTATTTCCACAATTCCATTTTTATGTAACTTAGGAGTCTTTTTCCATGAAAAAAAAGTTTTTAATTGACTGTACCTCTTTCATTAGTGTAGAAAAGCAGTGAGAAGTAGTTACGGCAAAGCAGATGGGTTTGCAACTTGCAAATATAAAATTGTTGATAAGCAACAATCTTATTTTCTCATATTCAAAGAGTTTCAAAAGAAATCGATGGTAATATTTCTAATGAGTTTTTTTTAAAAGATCATGTAATTCATTTCTAAAAACTAAAAAGTTCTAGAGAATTTCATCCATTGATATTTTGTCTCTACCAAAACCCTGAGGTCCAAGACCAGAATAATCAGCTTTGGGGAAGTAAAATTGTTTTCATTAACTGGCAGGTCCTACAGCCTAATGATACAAAAAACATTTTATTGAGAATTGTTTAAATTTTTTTTAAACGTAACACCAGTCAGCAGGACACACATTTTCTGCATGAACTTATACACACTTTTTATTTGTTTAAGTATTCATAAGCCTGACTTGTTGAAGTGCGAGGTGCTTTTCCCCTATACCCAGCAGGGCAGTGACAGGCAACAACAAATATTAATGAACTTACCCATCATGAAGTTTTGTTACAATACGCAGTCTAAAGATAAGTCATATAGCATACAAATATATAATTCAGTTAGCTTCTACTTTATAATAAAATGTAAAGACAGCTCTGCAATCTTTGTTAGGTTGAGGATATATAGATGTAGCTGTATCATAAGATGTTACAAATGAATATAATATGATTGCATGAAATACTAATACATGCATATATACATATAACTGTCAAAGTGCTCATGCATATAGATCTGACTATGATTAAAAGTAAAAGACCTGAACTGAAATCTTTCATGTTTCCTGAATGGTCTTGTTCTTTAAGTCAAGAAAATCACATACAATTATTACATGCTTTAGGTTATATACATATACATGGAGCATTCCTTAAATATAAATCAGAAAACAGTGACATTCCAAGTCATCCAAAATGCACTTCCTCTTTGTAGACATGCCTAGATCCAAATGCACACAGAACCCCCCCTCCCCTCCCCCTGTAATTTTAAAAGGATCAAATTTTGAAGAAATTTAAGTAATATTTCAATCTAAAAAAATTTCCAAAATGACATCCAGATTTAGTTTAGAATGTAAGCATGAATACACTGTCAAATCTGGTACTCTTTCGTCTAACAAGCATGTCATATTTCAAGGTAAGATCTCTTTTGCACTTTTTTTCAAAATAAATTTTTTGAAGTTTACAACAGATTATTCACTTCTATCTTAATCTGGGAAAAAACTGGGATCCGGGGCTGTATACTATTTATCATGCTTATTGTCAGCATTCATCTGACATCAAACTGACAGTTAAACGATCATATTTAGTTGATAAGATAAGCTTATAATCCCTACCTGTGGAGATTTGGACTGGTTCCCATTAACTGACGACGAACACTAACCAGTTTCTGACTAAGGTCACTTTGTGTGTGAAGTTTTGTTCTAATCTCACTGGACAGCTGAAATATTTTAATTTGATTATATATTAATAATACTGTATTACAGTACTGTATTGGACATGTTAATAGAGATGAACAAGATAATATTTCATAAAAGAAAGTATTAACTTTAACGATTATTGTAAACTTAAAATTTAAGAAGTGCACATTTTACTAATTGATAGAAAAATATGTGATAGTCAAAATAGAAGATTAATCTCAATTGAATGTATACCGTACATATTGAATACAAGTATAGCACACCTTAATTTGGTGTGACAGAAATTTGGTATTTAATATGTGAAACAAAATTTTCCAGAATTCTTGTAATGTCATGAACTGTTATATATTTTATCAAAATGAAAATATATGCAAGAATGAATTTTTCAACAACAGAGTCTTTTGTAATTTTGCAAAATTTAATGTTCTTTTGTGATTTACAGAAATTAAAAACCCTGATATCAAATATTATAATTGTAGTACATCCATTAAAGATAGAAGGGCATTTTTTATTCCATCAAAAGTATAAACGATGTGGAAATGTTATTTACTCTGGTACCTGATCCCCCCATTAATGAGTCAATCACAAAGTTATATTTGGCTTTCAATCTCGGAATCATAATCTGGTTACATTTACCTTCTGGAAGACAGAAAAAAGAGTTTTGACACCATCCCTGACAGGGAGAAAGGGATCCAACAGGAACTCACTGAGATTGGGGTGTGGCAGGAGAGCCAATCTTGAGATAACAGAGGTCAACTGAAGGTTAACTGGATAACTCTGAAATGTGTATCAGATAAATTGATTTAAAATAATATCTAACACTAGGTCAGCTACAAATCATACAATACAAAATGTTTTAAACTGAGAAGTGAAAAATAAAGATTTTAAAATTTTTAATCATGTTTTTACCATGTACTTTATAAGCTTTTAAAAATCTTAAACAAAAGATGAAAAAGAATTCTTAAACATAATAATGAGTAGAAAGCTTAAACCTCTACAATATATGACAACATAGTTTTGGAAACAAACACATTTGACGTTAAGAAAGGTTTACACTTTTTCACCTGATCCATTAAGTGAGACATTTTATCTAGTAACATTCTGAGAAAAGCCCCTTCATAAAATTCCTCCATAACAAATCTCCTGATGACAACTGGTTCTTTAGGCCAAGACCAGGGATCGGTCATCTCACACACATGATGAAACTGGAAAAAAATTTCAACACTTTGACAATCACGTCAGAAATTTGCAATCCTCTTTACAAGTGGGGTAAGTTATCAGTCTCTTATCAAGTTACGACCTTGATTTATCCTACTTGTGCTTCCAAGCTTTTTTTATATCAAACAAGACCATAGTAATACATGTAATAACTAGAACTGTCCAAAAGGGACAAAATACCCCCCGCTGGGTTTTTCAGAAGTAAGTTTTTCCATAATAAAGATATGTATCAAACATGAATTATGAAATTTTTCTTCCAGTGACCTTGAACTTCCCCAAATGACCTTGGGTCGAAATCATGACACACCCTTGGGTCATGGGCAATCTCTGTGTGAAATGAGAACCTACCAAGTTTATCCATAAGAAAGATATGGACCGGACACAAATTATGAAATTTTTCTTCCAGTGACCTTGAAGTTCCCCAAATGACCTTGGGTCAAGGTCATGACACACTCTTGGGTCATGGGCAATCTATGTGTGAAATGAAAACCTCCCAAATTTATCCATAAGAAAGATATGGACCGGACAAAAATTATGATCTTTTTCTTCCAGTGACCTTGAACTTCCCCAAATGACCTTGGGTCATGGTCATGACACACCCTTAGGTCATGGGCAATCTTTGTGTGGAGTAGTAGATTCTACTGTCCCTCTGTAAGAAAGATATGAACCGGACACGTTTGCACAGACAGACGGACAGCTAGACAGATGGACAGACGGAGAGACGGACTAGGTGATTCCTATATACCTCCCCAAACTTCGTTTGCAGAGGGGGTATAATAATATCATTATTAATTTTGAAAAGATTTTTGGAATAATGTTCTTAAAAAATCTGAGCATTTTCCATTGAAATAAAAAACATTTAAAATGGTTATACATATGTATCTTGACTATCTTTTTACCAAGTTTCATAAAATCTTGTGAAAATTGTGGATACATAAGAATTTTGAAAAAAAGTTTAAAATCAGACAAACGAAGTGGCACAAAAAAAAAACAGATGGACAAACACAAATACAGGAATACTAGATGTTGAGCAATTTATGCATAACCTATTGTAAGTGAAATCTAATCAGTAGAGCTGAAAACTAAATCATATTATTTCATGAATTAAAATTTAACAGCACTATTCTTCTTTTAATTGTTGAAAATTAGGTGTATTGTTTTACTACATGTTTCAACACTTCAGAAATAAATTTATATCAAAAAGTCACCCTGCCTATTTCCAGTTATAAGTTTTTATAACATGTATGGTAAATCATGTACCTGTTTGTGGGCATCTCTTAAATACATATCATATCCACTGTCCGCTGTCTGATAACTGGATTTTAACTGCTCTGGCAGCAAGGACAGGAAACTAAAAAAATCAGATTTACTATCTTTTTTGTTGTTTTTAAAATAAGTTGTTCATAACAGAAGACAGAACTTGATTATCTCCCTACCAGTTGACAATCTTGTGAACTTCTGTGCGATTTGTTGAACGGTTAAGGTTTGGCTTAGCTGAAGCTTCTGTGGATGTGTTCTCTATCAAAATTTATATTGTGTTAATACATGTAATCCTCTATGTAAATAACTTCAATCAAACAGAAGAGATGCAGTACACTTATCCTAGGCTTGCATTGGTTATGCATATGTACATGTTTTTTTTTTTTTTGTTTGTTTCAAAATCAGAACAACAAATCTATCAAAATGATAACTGTGGCAATGATAGAGTTCACATAAGAATTCAACGTTCCTAACAAATTTAAACCTCTGTCTTCCTACTCCCACCATCCCAACAATTAAAGTGGCATAAAAATGAATGACTTTATTATTAAAAAGTACAGGTAAATTTATTTTACTTCTTGAACATAAATTAACAATTATACAGATCTTGAATATGATTGCATAATACCCATTCAGACAGCAGTAATTATATTGTTATTCAGATGTTCTCAAATGAAGTGGGGAAACTAAGAAACTATAAAGAGAAGGGACATAACTCCTGATTACCTTCACTATTCCCAGAGATTCCGTTTGTAGTTGGGGAGTTTTCTCCCTTGTCCTGCTCGTTCTTCCTCTCATTGCTGTCAGTTTTGTAGTAGTTCCTACCTAACAGATTGCGTAGTACTAAGTTATGTATGATGTGTTCATCATCCTTTTGTAGAAGAGTGTCAAACAACTTCAGAGTGATCAAACTCAGCTGAAATACAATGAATATATATAATTATCTTAATTTGACATTGGTATTAATGTACGTATGCAATTCTAGTACTTCATGAGACCTCCAAAAAATCATAAATATAAGTGAATAAATTGGTCTTTAATACCATATAATTATGACTAAAGCTACATGTAGGCAAGAGAAATGATTGTCATATTGGTTTTCCTTACTTCCTCAGATAAATGATTACAGCGCTCAATGAGTCGGTCTCTGATGCCAGGTTGAGTTGTCTCCTCTTTCTGCTCTGGTAACCTCTCTGATCCCAGAATGAAGAAGCAAAACTCTGAAAAGTCATATTAAGGTAGCATTATATTATAAAAGCCCATCCAAATTAAAAATGCACATCTCTGGAAGAAACTGATAACACAATTTGAAATTTAAAATGGAATACACATATACATATATACAGATTCACATTATAAAGCTTCTGAAGATTTGAAATGAAAATCTTAAGCTAATTAAACTAAAGGTTTTCGTGTTTCTTTTTTTTAAAAAAGATTTACCTACAGATTCACATTTACATATATACAGCAGCATGTATGAATTCTTTTGATATAATACATTTTTTTTCATTATTTCAAATATAATTTTTTGTACATGAACAGTATATTTTCTAAAGCACTTCTGTGTACATACCAGAGAGGAGTTCTGGGGAACACACGGTCCGTAGACACCTATTGAGGTATGCTGTAGCTAGTATTGCACCTGATTCAGACCTACAGTTATAATGTATGCACAATGATTGATTGATAATTTACTCTTGTATCTCCTTACATTTACAGCTTCTGATAATTCAAGAAAATGAGTTTATTAATTGGCTGAATATTTATATAAGAAATGCTTGCAGGACATCCTGGTACTTTTACTGCATGTAATTTATAAACTTGTGAATACTGTAGAATCATTTTAGATCACAGAAGCCAATGTTAGTGGGCAACTAATTTTAATTGGAAAGTGTGACCAACAAAATCTTTGAGCATTGGTCCACCAATATAGCTTTTAATGCAGATGTGTTTTAGAGAGGAAGAAATGACAAGTTTACAAATACGATTTTCCATATCTTTAAGGCATTTGCATTAATCTTAGCTTATCAGTAGTAAAGTATAATGTAAGACACAGGAAAAAAATTCTTAGCTGAAACTAAAATCTGTAATTGCCATTCCGAATCAAAATCCAAGGCATATACACGTTTAATTTCCATAACAGTTTTAGTGTATCTATAATTTGTTAAACGTTCCAAGGTCCCTTACGTTTGTAACACTGATGGTTCCATGATAACATTCAGAAACAGTTCTCTGATGGACTTGGCCAGGTTTTTGGCTACCATGGGATTTGAGACAGAAATCAGCTGATCACAATAATCCAGCCAGGAGAGAAAACTCACTAGATGGCGCTTTCCTAGAAATGTCTTATGATCCTCACTCTCTGTGATGATATCTAAGCTGTAATGAAAACATGCAGTGTCTTTTCATTTCTACATTATATTCTTTTTTAAAGAAAAAAGGGATTTTCTTGTCTAAAAAGAGATGCAATGGAATATTAAAGTAATAACTAAGTTTTTTTTAAATTAAGAATTTAAATCATTAACTGACCTTAAATTATTCAGAATATAAACTATAGAAGGAAATTTCATCAAATCTAATATCACATGTATCTACTACTCTTAAACCTTATAAAATGTATTCCTATATTTTGCAATCAAATGTTTTGTAGCCTTAATTTTTCTTTAGTGTAAGAAATAACTAACCCCCATTTGGCCTCTACATTCTCGAGATCCACAGAACTTATGAAAGACGGTAGTTTGAGATATGCCTCTATGAGCCTCTGACTCATCTCAGTACAGAAGGCTGTGTCGTGGACGATACAAGTGGCAGCTGTCTCCTCCGGTAAACTAGCACACAACATCAGGCCCTCACAAGCCTTAACAGCTACCCGACTGTCCTGTCACAAAAATTAAATACTGCATCATATTCAGGTCTTCATTACTTAGATTTCACTTTGCATCATACTCAGGTCTTCATTACTTAGATTTCACTTTGTATCATACTCAGGTCTTCATAACTTAGATTTCACTTTGCATCATATTCAGGTCTTCATTACTTAGATTTCACTTTACATCATATCCAGATCTTCATTACTTAGATTTCACTTTGCATCATATTCAGGTCTTCATTACTTAGATTTCACTTTACATCATATTCAGGTCTTCATTACTTAGATCTCGCTACGTAAAAAAACTTATAGACGAAAATGAAATCTCAGCCTCAATGTAATATACTGATGTTTTGGAGATACATGTATTTATTATGGCATCATACAGATGGATGGTAATGAAAAGAAATGTTGAGTAAATAGGTAATGGAAAGGCCATACAGTGAAGGGGGGGGGGGGGCAATTACATAACACAAATTCTGAAACAGAATCTCAAGGCGAAATGAAGAAAAGGAACTGACCAAAGAAAAAAATGATTTTAATTTAGTACAGTGAATAATAGAAAATTACTGTTAATTCCCTTGCACTGGGATTTCTTGATTAGAAACTAAGCAGCAAAAGCAAAGAACATATATGCATATAGATTATACATGCTTTGTCCTATATACTCATGAACCATGGAAAATTCTACTGTATTAAGAATTCTGCTCACAAATCTATACCAGAAAAAAATTCACTTGCATAATACATTCAAGGGTTAAATTCATACATATCTATAATAAATTTTTAATTTAAACAGGAGCAAGACAAACTATGGGAGATATATCATTTTTGGGTAAATAATTATTGAGGAAGGGGGTTAATATAATGATAATTCTGAAAATATATTGCTAAATTTAAGCAAAATTTTTAAAGCTACATTGGTTCAAAATCATTGAAGTTATATTGTTTTCTGATTTAGATTCTACAATTCAATGCAATAATAGGACTACAAGCTAATGTAAATACCAATACATGTACATCTGCTTAATTTAAGATGAAAAGGGGATCTGTAGAACTTAGAAATAAAATTATGTATCTATTATGTTTGATTAGTTTACCAAGTGTGCATACTAGTACAATGTAATATCAGAATAAAAAATGCATATCTTGAAAGGAAAATTATGATGTTGATGGAAACAAATCTTATAAAAAATTAATTATAAATGAAAATACATGTATAAGTAAATTATGCTCAAGAATATCAAAATTTCCACACCAATAACCTTTACAGAAATACATGCTTAGAAATAATAAATTTAAATTAACATTTAAGATGATTCCTTAAAACATCACAAACAACCCAAATGTGGTTTGTGTTTCTTAATTTGGATTCTAATGGTGTATCAAAGCTTTTAAATGGAATGTTGCAAAACAAGCTGACATTTTGAAGAAATAATTATTTAGTTAGATTTCCCCGTATTTAATTTATCAAAATGATTATTTTTAAAGAAATAAATTTTGAAAAGACAAAGAACATCATATTTCAGATAGAAAATAAAGAAAATAAAAAAAAAATTATTTCAGTGCTGATGTTTTGGCTTTATGGTAAACTTGTAGTTACGGTGCATATTTCTCTGAAAGGGGGGGGGTAATTGGCAGGGGTAGAGTTATCATGATTTCATGAAATATTTATCCTCTTTTAAAGTATATCATGTTATCTAAAAAATAAGTATCAATATAATTTTTGAAATATTATTGCCTTTTAATGGATTTAACCAGGTAAATATAACAAAGTGAAATGAAGTTTATAATTATAATTGATTTGCTATTTCCTTTTCCTATGACATTTCAGTGATAAAACATTTTTTCACCTTTTTGACCCTTTTGATGCAGGTTTGTTAATTAAAACTTGCATAGTTATTCCTGCTTTTTAATTTCACATTTCCTCCCAATATTTGTTAAAGATTTGAATTCATATGCCATGTGCATGTATTTTATGTGAGGAAGTTGAAGAGGCCTTTGTTTTATTGCAGTGCTTACATTGATTACTTAAGGAAAATATCCCCCTCTTCCAATATTTAACTACACAATTTCAAAGGAATTAATTTTTTTCCTCTGAATTTCATGACAAATTTACACAGAAACTTACTGCACTGTGTGAGAGATTTAGGAGAGAATTCATGAGACTAAAACTTCGCCCATCACTACTCTGACCATTGCTGGCTTTGGCAGTAAGCAAAGTATTGGCATCTGAAGAAGTGTTGGCAGTTTTCATTTGACCTTCATTCTCAGGGGTTGGCACATCTTTGGTAAGACTAGGTTTTCTTGCATCAGGTTTGTGTTTTGGCACCTAAAATACAGATAAAATCAGTATGAATTAATTCAGAAAAAAGAACTCAATAACGTACTTAACAGATACATGTAATGTTGTTCACTTTGATATTTATACAGTGAATAAAATTAAATGATTAACATGATTAATAATAAATAAGTTATTTTCTAAAACAAAACACAAAGAGAATTGCTTTTGTTAAAGATTTATGTTTATCGGGACAGGTGTTATTTTCTGAAATAAATAGCTTTGTAAATGTCAAAAAACAAAAAATTTGTCACTTCTGCAAGTCTCTCAATTTCAGAGATTTTTTTTCTTATAATTGGGGTTTTGAAAGAGATATTTTATTTAAAATCTATCCAAAGTAAAAGACAACATTTTCTGTAAGACACACTATTGCATTGTTGAATACAACTTAACACTGCTATAACGCACTTCACGATCAAACATACTTGTGTGACTAATATTGTGCATATGACTAATGAATTTTAAACAGTTTAAAATTCAGCCCAAGCAGAGAGAATTATTATTTAACTTATTAGATCATTTTTTATTCTGAATATTAAATGATACTCTTCCATTAGTCTTTGTTCGAAGATTTTTTTCTAAACTACATATTAACATAAGGACAAGAGGCTTATGGGCCATATCACTCACCTGAGCACCATGGCTAGGAAAAAAAATCAGTTTAGTATTAACTCTGTTTAGTATCAAAAAGCTTAGATGCACAAGTGGTTCCAACCTACCCCTAAGAGAGAGAGCACTGGGAGGGGTGGGTGGGGGTATGATTTGAATAAAACTGAATCTGCACTAACTAAAGATGCTTACATATTTTTTATGCACCCTATATTGTTTTTGTCCTGTCTGTCTGTTTGTCTGCAAACTTTAACCATCATGAAAGATAGAGACTTCATATTTGGTATGCATACTCCACTAATTAAGCTCTTTCAAATGACACAAAGGTCAATGACCTTGTGACCTTGACTGTGACCTAAATGCTACTTTTTTCCTCCAAACTTTAACCTTCACCATAACTTTTGAACCATGAAAATAGAGACTCAGTATTTGGTATGCAGACTCCACTAATTAAGCTCTTTCAAATGACATCAAGGTCAATGACCTTGTGACCTTGACTGTGACCTATATGCTAAAAATAGTTTTTTGGTCTGCAAACTTTAACCTTTGCCATAACTTTTGAACCATGAATGATAGAGACTTCATATTAATCCACCAATT